>NC_081566.1:58016528-58016935 GCF_022355385.1 Mustela nigripes
TGTCTCCCTCCCAATCCCATCTTGTTTCATTTATTCTTCTCCTATCCACTTAAGCCCCCATGTCGCATCACCACTTCCTCATATCAGGGAGATCACATGACAGTTGTCTTTCTCTGCTTGACTTATTTCTCTAAGCATGATACGCTCTAGTTCCATCCATGTTGTCGCAAATGGCAAGATTTCATTTCTTTTGATGGTTGCATAGTATTCCATTGTGTATATATAGCACATCTTCTTGATCCATTCATCTCTTGATGGACATCTAGGTTCTTTCCATAGTTTGGCTATTGTGGACATTGCTACTATAAACATTCGGGTGCACGTGCCCCTTTGGATCACTATGTTTGTATCTTTAGGGTAAATACCCAATAGTGCAATTGCTAGGTCATAGGGCAGTTCTATTTTCA
>NC_081566.1:58017035-58196101 GCF_022355385.1 Mustela nigripes
TCTGCATCCTCGCCAGCATCTGTCATTTCCTGACTTGTTGATTTTAGCCATTCTGTCTGGTGTGAGGTGATATCTCATTGTGGTTTTGATTTGTATTTCCCTGATGCCGAGTGATATGGAGCACTTTTTCATGTGTCTGTTTGGCCTGAAGGCTTTTATCTGGGTCCTCTCCCCTCCGCTCTCTCCCCTCTGCCCTGCCCTGACTAATCTAGCATTAGCTCCCATCTACCACTCAAGCTTTCTGGCCCTCTCTTTTTTTTCCGGCACCTAGAAATTTTCTTCTCTTTCTTTAAGATATAGCTTTTTTAAATACATAGCTCAGTTACGTATTTAAATAAATTTTTAAACATGTTGTACTGAGCATTTCTGTTTGCTAAAAGTGGGAGGGGTCTTCTGCTTCTGCTCTGTCTGCCACGTTCTTCGCCATGAGACAGAGAAAGACGTCCTTTCTCCGCACACGGGGGGCGGGGGGTGGGGACACTGTGTGTGTTGGAAAGGATGAGGATGAGAAGCCGCTGTGTGGGGTGGGACAAGTGAGGAGAAAGGCGATCCTGACCACCCACTACGCACGGGTGCTCAGCACTGTGGTTCCAAAGTCTGGGCCCTCTCTGTCCTCCAGGGAGAACCAGCCGCCCCATTCCGCATCCTGGGTTCAGCCTATGGATCAACCGGCCCCACTACAGACAGAAAAGGGTTTAATGAACTTGTTTGTGTAGAAGGTGCTAAAATCACAGGAATTAGGGTCAGAAGAGAAACGAAGAAAGTGAGGCAAGGGGCCTCAGTGTCCTGACTGAATAGAGTTGGACTGCGGCCCAAAAGTGCCAAAGGGAGTGACCTGAGTGGCATAGAATGGCCCACCCAGGTGTGGGGCCTTGCATAACCTTAAGGCAGGCTCCTCGCCCTGCCTAGACTTTGAGGCCTTGCTCCCTGGCCTCAGCCCCAGCATTTGCACTCCATCCCACAGCACCCCACAGCGGCTGTGCCCTAGGAGTCCCTGACCTTCAGGCCACAGGCTGAAAAGGGAGGGGATACTCTCCTACGCTCGGTAATAGTAACCATCACAGCTCACAGCAAAACACAATGTTGAAATAAGTATTTTACAACAATCCTGTGGGGTTAAGTATTCTTGGCTTTATTTTGCTAACTGCCTCAAATTCAACACAGCTCCATTGGGAAAGAAGTAGAGGGTGAAAAACAAATTTATATTTTTATAAAGAACAAATTTATATTTTTATAAAGCTGAATTCTCTCCTTGTATCTGTCCTTACTATGTATAATTTTACCTGATTAAAAATATTAAAATCCCAGGTTAAATTTTTGCATTTGGATTACTTCACAAACTTCAAAGTCAATGTTTAAAAAAAAAATTGGGGCGCCTGGGTGGCTCAGTGGGTTAAGCCTCTGCCTTTAGCTCAGGTCATGACCTCAGGGTCCTGGGATCAAGCCCCTCTTCAGTCCCTCTGCTCAGCAGGGAACCTGCTTCATCCCCTCTCTCTGACTGCCTCTCTGCTTACTTGTGGTCTCTCTCTCTGTCAAATAAATAAATAAAATCTTTAAAAAATTTTAAAAGAACAGTTACGTGACTTACATTCACCTAAACAAAAAGAGGACTCATCCAAACTATTTCTTCAGAACCAAGACTCTGCCTTAAAGGCCACTTTGCACTCTTGGGTTAATGGGGGGAAATACCTGTAGCCTTAGAATAGCCCTTTTGTCTGTTTCAAGCCAAGAGTGTTCCAAAATTTTGATGTGCAGTCTCAAAGGACCTTCCTGCATGCTCAAGAGTTTTAAAAAGTACAAAACACTGGGCAGTGATATAATCCACTTATTTTATTATCATTTTCATTTTATAATTGGAGAAACTGAAATTCAAAAGGGTCTATTTCATTACTGAGCATTGGCAAGTCTGCATTTCACAAATGGGCAAATAAGGCTCAGGGAGATGAAATGACTCACAGAGGTCACACAGAAAGTGAGTGGGAGAGTCTGCACCTGAGCCCCATCAGACCTTTTGATCAATCACTAAGAGCTAATTCCATAGTAGGTCAAAGGATGATTGTGAGGACCATGTGTGTTTGATGGGCCTATTTCTTCTTAAACCAAGCCCATCATTGTGAAATTTCAAATATTAGTTGATACACACACACACACACACACACACACACACACACACACAAATAAAGGCTTGGGGTAGTCAATTGTAGAAACAGAGAAGCATTCTCTGCTATAAGGTTCAAACCACACTCAAAGCCTCCTATCCAAAAAGCTCGTGCTGTATTCCTCCCCCATGTTCCAGACCCTAGGTTTGAGGCTTTGGCTTGTGGACCCAGTTCATGATTGAGGGACCCCAAGTCTGGCAGGTATGTTACCTTGACCAGGTCAAAGTGACCTGGGACAAAACATGGCTCACTTCCAGCACCTCCAAGGAAACAACCAGTCCCTGGTCCAATACATATGGAGACCTGTTTATGTACCAACCTGTGCTAGAGCTGGAGGGGAATCAGCAGTCAGAGAGGAAGGCAGGAAAAAGAAAGATGGAAGAAATGAACAGAACTGTATCTTTGTTTGAAAAAAAACAAGACAAAACAAAACTTGCTGTTCTGTTGGGGAGAGAAGACAGCTCCACAGGGACATTTAAGAAGACAAAATGCAGAAGGAAAGCCCCAGAAGAATATATATAATGGGTGAAAGTTGTCAAGATAGTTCAAAGAATGAGAAATGGCAGCAGAGAGGAGTGTGTCAGAAAATCTGGTTATGGGATCAGTCCAGGATTTGTTATAATCTTGCTACAAGAGAAATAGCCTCCAGTAGACCAACCCAAAGATTTCCTCTTGGTTGGAAAACTATAGAGGAGAGAATGGGTAGATAATTATTGTTAGACTAGATACAGGAAGAATGTTCAGTTGAAGGTCACTAGACACTTAACTGACAGTCAGTGGGGTGGGTGGGTGCGTGGGTGGTTAGTTTTCTCAGAGCAAGTCTCAATCCCATTATACTTTCAGAAAATAGGTTAAGCATTTTTATCAGAAATGCTAATGTCTTCCCACAACTAGATTCAGAAATTCATCTCACAAAAAAATTCTGTCCTAGTCTACATTTGGGACAATTTTTCCTTTACCCCATCACATCTGTGTCTTTCATGACCTTGTCTGTCCCTACAAGGCAACCAAGACCTCAAAACTCAATTCATATTGTGTGAGTGTGCTGTCAGGGGCTAGCTCTGGACTTGAACATTTGCTCTCTGAAGAAGAAAGATGACCCCAGTTAGCTTATTCTCATGGGAGAAATGTATAGGGGAGGATCCAGGTGTAGTCATGTCTAAAACATGTACAGTTTGGGGGACATTCTTTAAGAAAAAAATACAAAACTACAAATATATAACTAGGCACAAAAATATGCATATTTATTTAGGATGAGAAAAGAAATCCCAATAATTCCTGGATGGCTGGAGATTCAGGTTCCATTCTCCACAAATCTCTTCCCAGAAATGGGTCCATAGTCACGTGCTCCAATGTCACCTCCACTCGACACCAGGACACTGAAGTGTTAAGACTCATTTACTTCTTCTTGTGGGTTCAGCTTGCCAGCACCTACCCTGGACAGTCAGCACCCTGCCACCTGGCCCTGGCTTTACTCATTGACCAAAAATGACAAAGAAAACCAAGGCATTCCTCTGTGCACGGATTCAACAAACAGCCATTGACCATCTTGATATGCCAGGCATGAGCTCAGATGGAAACACGCCTTCCACAAACTGAACATAACATCTAAGACTATTTTGAGCAAGTGGATTGTGTCACCTCATTTGTTTGACAGATTTTACTAAGGACGGCATGTATGCCAAGCCCCAGCCAAACAACCAGCCCATGAGGTAGACATAATTGTTACTCCCATTTTGTCGACGAGAGAACTGTTGTTCAGAGAAACTAAGTAAATTAGAAAGTTAAGTGGATGGGGGAGCTTGGAAGTTAAACATAAGTTTCTTCAGAATCAGAAGCCTTATCCACATTCTATGTGTTCAGTATCTAGGACAGTTGTCTCTTTATAATGCACACACACACACACACACACACACACAATAGATGATATGTATCTATTCTTTACAATTTATAAAGCAATTTTACCTATATAGCATCAGCCATATTTCCAGCTCTGTGAAGAATAAGGGAGAAAGTGGAGGATACCCCTGGGTTCTCATCCAGCTGTGGGACCTCAGAGAAACCACATCCAATAGTCACACAAAGGGCTCGGTTGAGTCCTTTCTGTAACCCAAGAGCTTTGGCGTCCTTTGATCTATGACTGTCAACCCTGACCTCACATCCCTCCTCACAGACCTTTACTGATCGAGCTCTGAGGAAACCCAGTGTTCTGGCCAAAGGCCACCACCCCCAACCCAGAGCTGAGGAGGCCTAGAAGCTGTAACTTGTCCCTATTCAAGTTAGTTGTCCAGTAGTGGCTTTCTGAGCCCTGTCTTTATAGACTGGAGGGCCTGAGGGGCAGGACGCTTGGAGGAGGGCCCACAGGAGTCCAACCAAAAGGAATGTTTTACCCCACAACAGTTCTTCCTGTCTCTGCGTTCCCTTCCCAGTGGCTAAAAAGGACTACTTCTGCCTGAGCTATCTGGAGCCCATTAGCATCCTCTAGCTGGACAGCATTCCAGGCTCTGCTCTTCAAGTGACTGGGACACAGGTGGTAAGGGGTTCTACAAGCAAAGGCCCACGATAACCATCAAGCTGCCCACGATGACCCTGAGGGACAGGGAAGAGGCAAGGATTCCTGAACCACACTGTAAGGGAAAGGAGAGAATAATTCCTAAACTAATTACTCTTTTAAAAAGTTCTGTTCATTCAACTTTTTTCATGCTTTAAGATTATATTTCACTTTCTCCTTTCTAAAAAAATATATTTTCTGTTCGATTCATCTCCCTTCCTCAATGCTTCAAGTTTCTAATCTGGCCTCATAAAGGACTTCAGGAGATGGACAATCCCCTAAGATTATGATCAGATTGTCAAAGAGAGTCACGATCCTGAATAATTATGAATGGTGGCAACCCTTGGTCCCAGCTGTGTTGGGCCAAGAGCAAAGAGTCTTAAAAGCCTGTGGTTGAGCGATAGAGAGCAGGTACATTGAGAGCCTTTCTTCTGAGATCATAAGCAACTGTTTCAATTAGATGTCCTCTTACAAAAATGGACTCAAGTGCTGGTGAGGTCAAAAGAGGCAATACTTGTTTAAAATCCTTAAGATAATTAAATTGGGAAGAGAAATATCGGTAAATTAATTAGTTGTAAATTTCCTATGCACAAAGCTCCAGGTCTGCAGTTAGTCTAGACACTTGTCATTGGGAGTGATTTAGCTACAGCAATTCTGAGCAATCACGCCACCTTGCTATGGGATGCATGGTTGCCAGCATTGCCCCCATTAAACCAACTTTGGAATCACTGGACCCTAGAATTCTGAGTTCTTTTTTTTTTTTTTTTTCTTCAGTGTAACAGAATTCAGTGTTTATACACCACACCCAGTGCTCCATGCAATACGTGCCCTCCATAATACCCATCACCTGGCTCCCCTAACCTCCCACCCCCTGCCCCTTCAAAACCCTCAGGTTGTTTTTCAGAGTCCATAGTCTCTCATGGTTCACCTCCCCTTCCAATTTCCCTCAACTCCCTTCTGCTGTTTACTCTCTGGAGCAGCCAGTTTCCAAGGGTCTTCCCCCTATAATCCATGGGCATGTTTCTGCCAGTAACTCCTCCTAAAGTAATATATAATTCTAACACTTGGAAAATTCACCAGCCCCCCTGGCTTACAGAATGAAAATAAAATTCTTCATCCTTTTCCCCCAATCCTTCACATTTTCAATCCAAAGTTCTTTTTCCTTGTTTTTCCTTCATGAACTTTTCTCCTGTCAACCTGTCCCACTCACTGTCCCTCAAACACACCAAGCACAACCCATGTCCACACTTGTGGCCAACTCCCTCCCTACATTGACTTTCCTCTTCTTCTGAAACTCTGGTTCCCACACGGGCCTCCTCTGCGGGTCTCTCCTGGAGCCATGCCTGTTTCCATGGCTCTTCTGTCTGTCACAATGACCAGCCCCTGCTTGTTTCTTATGTTCCTGTATCGTGTTCTAGGTCCATTTGCCTTATGATTTCTTCCCTCCCTTGGACACAATTAGAGCTCCTTGAGGACTGCGGTTTGTGTGCAGCCATTCTGAAATCCCCGCCATATTGGACACAGTGTTTGAACATGGTAGGAACTCAGTATTTATCGAGAACTCAGCACATTCTTCCTCAGATTTGCCTGAATCAAAATCCTCAGTCCACTGCTTAATGACCATGTGTCCTTGAGTTATTTGGCTCTTTAAAGCTTTTGTGTCTTCACTCATAAATGGAAGTCACAGTAGTACCCACACAACGTGGCACAGTGAGGATTGTGTGGGATAAAGTATGCATGGTGCTCAGAATAGTCTGATACCCAGTGCCCAGTGTGGGTGAGGGGCTGTTATCCTCAACAACACCACCAGTGCTGTTACAGGAATCCAAAAACGTGAAAATTCAGGTAATCCTGAGAAGAGTGTTGGGCCATCTCTTAAGTGAAGATGGCCCATTGGAGGCAACATAGCAATGAGGCAGCCCTCTCCAACACACATAGAAAGGAGGAACAGTAATTTCAACTCTGCAGATGTGTGTGTGGAAATTTCAGATAAAACAACAATTAGATGAACTAGAGCTAGAGTCATGGAACTCTAGAGTCATAGAACTTCAGCTCGAGTCATGATCTCAGGGTCCTGGGATCGATCCCTGCGTTGGGCTCTGTGCCAGATAGGGAGCTGGCTTGAGGATTTTCTCTCTCTCTGTCCCTATTTATCTCAAACAGATAAATAAATAAATCTTTTTTTTTTTTTTAAAGGTGGTGCAGGACCCACACCTAAGGTTGGCTCAAACAAGTGATCTGCAACCAGCAAATTGTCACTTTCTGGTAGCAAAGTGAGAGTGCCCCTGCTCTCCAAGATCTATGAGCATTCCATGGGCACCATCATGATGTGTCTTTTCTGTGTCCCTTCTAATACTTTCACTTCTCAACCTCTCAGTACCCCCACAACATGGGTCTACCTCATCTTCTTGGGACCACTGTCCCCAAGAGTGAGTGTAAGATTTTGAGAAAATAGGGGCACCTGGGTGGCTCACTCAGTTGAACGTCCAACTCTTGGTTTTGGCTCAGGTCATTATCAGGGTCTTTAAATCAAGTCCTGCATCAGTCTCCATGCTTAGCTGGGAGTCTGCTTGAGATTCTCTCTTCCTTGCCCTCTGCCCCTCCCACTCATGCTCTCTCTTTCTCTAAAATAAATAAATAAACCTTAAAAAAAAGAGTTTGAGAAAATAAATATATCTTTTCATTAGAAAGACTTGGGGATACTGTGTTAGAGTCAGAGCCCAGAGCTGCATCCATTAGTACAGGCTAACCCTTAAGGGTTGGTGTCTGGGAAGTGGCTGGTGTTTTTCTGTTCCTCATGTTTTTCTTAGGTCCTGTCCTACAGTTAATAGAAACAAGAGTAGCACATCTAACTGCAATGAAACATCACTACGGAGAATTCTAGTCATGGGCCTTCCTTGTCCTGCAACCACCGCTGCTCCCATAGAGTGAAGGAGGTGTGGGTCCTGCTCCACCTTTAAAAAAAAAAAAAAAAGATTTATTTATTTATCTGTTTGAGATAAATAGGGACAGAGAGAGAGAAAATCCTCAAGCCAGCTCCCTACCTGGCACAGAGCCCAATGCAGGGATCGATCCCAGGACCCTGAGATCATGACTCGAGCTGAAATCAAGAGTCAGCGGCTCAACTGACTGAGCCACCCAGGTACCCCCTCTACCACATTTTAATCATATCATTTCATCAATGCACTTTTTTCCATGCTGGAAGACCTTGCCAAGATGGGCATCATGTTTGTTAATAAATTAAACCAGGATGTGTCTGGCTCTGTCCTAAGTACGGGGAGTCAAATGATAAATTAATACATGGTTTCTGAGCCTCAGATGGCCCATCTTTTATGCCCAGAGTGGCAGAGAGCTTTTCTGAAATACAAACCGGCTTTTGTCACTGCCTTTCCCCCTGCCTCTCCCCACTCAGCCAGAGTGAGTGGCTCCATCTCCAAGTTATCAGAAACAGACACGCAGAGTGGGAAAGATTGAGGATGTGTGGTTTAGAATGTTGGCTCATACGGTTCCAGCTCCAGGAGAACATCTGTAAATGCATCAGTTGCTCACTGGTATATGCAGAAGACACATGAAGAGAGCTGTCCCCGCCCGAGCTCGATCCTCGGTAGAGAGACAAGGCATCCCTCTGGAGCCATGTGAAACACACTTTCACTCCAATAGGGCTTCATCAGAGTGTGCGTGTTCTGACTCCAGTCTTCACATCCCCCCCTACCCAGCCAGAGACTCTTTCCCTATCCCCAGGAGCATCTTTCTAAAGGTTCTCATGTCTTTACCCAAGATTGCACAGCCCTGAAAGCAAGTCTGATTTGCTAGAAGCCTTGGAAAGACGTTCAGTAATCTTCTATATTCCCCTGGCTTGTCTTGCCTTCTCTTCGCCAAATGTGGTTCTTTCATTTCTCCTGAAATCAGGCCCCAAGGTCACTCCCTCCAGGAAGTCCTCCCAAATTTACCACCCCCACCATCTCTAATCATGTATTTGCTCTCCCCTTCTAGCTCTCCATGTTGTTTTGTGTTCAGTTTGGGTTGTGTCCTTTTCCTCCTATTGACATGTTGTTAAGACTACAGATTGTTTATCCTTTATCCAAACCCGTGGAGGGAAATGTGTTTCCGAATTCAGAATTTTCCAGATCTTAGGAAGGTAATAGAGGTTCTAGGGGAGCACCCCTAACCAAACATGTGAATGTTTGTTCAACGAAACATGAACAGTCACACGAAGTGGGATACATTAAGATTATAATCAGCTTCTTATCAATCAGTCCAGGCGAGGTTTTCTATATGTGTGTGGAGTATTTCTGAAGCATGGATCTGGGTTGCTATGAAGAGTCGGCACTCCTGAGCCTCCCTCTGTGCTCGGTGCTCTCCGTTTTATTATCTCCCCCAACCTCACAGCAGCACACAGGAAGGAGGTGTTATTTTCCACTTGGGAGAAATGAGGACAGCAGAGCTCAGAGGGGGTAATTTGCCCAAGGTCAAACAGAAAGAAAACAGGGCACCCACATTCAAACCCGAGCCTGCCTTCCCGCAAGCTTGATGCTTAATGGCCAGACAGTTTTCATACCAAATGTGCTTCTTCTCACATCTCCAATGATAGTGTTCCATATGCAAGACGGAATATATAAATGCTTGCCAACAATGAAAACAAACAGAAGAGCATTTAATTTTTTTATTTGTGATTCACAAGTTATGCTTGCCTTCTTCCAAAAAGACTGTACAGCCCTTCAAATGTCAGTCAGCTCTGGAAGGCAAGCACAAACCTCTGGAAGCCCAGATGTGACCAGGGTAGCTGAAGGCGGCGACAAACAATGTCAGCAGATGGGTCACAATGCGGCAGTGCACGGGCCACGCCGATGGCCATGGGCGTCCAACACACGTCGCATCAACGGTCAACACTTACAGCTCAGGGGATTTCAACTAAAAGTCAAAATGGCTTCCCTTTATAAATGTGAAACACGCTATTTTAATTATTCTTACCTCTTTCTCTTGAGAAAATTAGATATTCCCACAATATGGTGTCTTCATTCTTTCCTAGCAATCATCAGCCGATGCTGGGGAGCAGCTTGAGGTGGGGTGAGCAGGTCCCAGTTATCCAGAGTCTTTCCACTCCTGCACACTAGGATTTGGAAGAAATTTGAGTGTGGGAACCCTGCATCTGATAGAGCGGACCTGGGCCTGATACCTTGCCCTGTTGGGCTTCCCGTGGGCTGGCAGTCTGCTTGCTGATGTGAGCTGGGCGGATGGTTTCTGTAGTTCTTCTGTTACCAGTCAAGGACCTGCAGCAGGGGGACACTGGAAAATCATATTTTCAGCAGTCACTGACTTGCAGCAAGGACAAAGACAGACAGACAGGCAGCAGGTGTGTGTGTGTGTGTGTGTGTGTGTGTGTGTGTGACAGAAACAAAAGAAACCTGAGGGGACTAAGTGCAGCCATCAGACCCAAGACCCAGAAGGAGGCAGAGGTGGCCCCTAGTGCCAGCTCCTAAAAGGGAGAGTTTCTCCCGTGCATCACGAGCACCAGAACCAACACCCGGTCACTTCTCGAACCCAGCCTCCACCCCCCTCTAAAGGAAGCTGAGAAAAACCACAACGAGCTTTGCTGGGGGCCACGCTGTACGGGAAGTTCTGTGATCGGAGGGTCTGTGTGAAACAGTGTCACAACAAGGTCCCAGCCACATGCTGCCTCCTTGGGTTTTCCCAGTTGCCCAGATGATCATCCAAAATCCAAGTTGCCCAGCTTCCTGACCTTTCTTAGGTTCAGCAAAGACACCTTATGGAAGTCCCAGCAGAGTTTACATTGGAATCAGCAGGTGAAGAGAAACAAGTATTCCTTTTCGCCCATGTTGGGAAGCCAGGTGTTTGCCAGTCATGATCTGAAGTCCACTATGCAAGAAGCATGTGCCTTTGGACCCCCAATTCCTAGTGCTGAGTCCCTCACAGGGGTCCTCTTTGCTTCCAGAACTCTCAGGGAGACTCTTGGGAAGAAGCAGAAGGATAGCAGTAAAATCCAGGCCACCCATCATGCCAACACTTGTCGAGGGCACATGTGGGCAAAAGGACCTTGAACAGATTGGCCCACCTGCCGTCTTGGAAGGAGGGACCACAGTGATGGCTCTAATCTTTACCACCTGCGGCACTTGCTCTCAGACACACTCAGAAATCTGGTGACTGGCTTCCAAGGAAATGTGCCCGTCCGTCAGTATTGTAAACTGAATGGAGACAATTATTTTGCTAGTCTTCTGAGCATTTCTAAATTTTCCAAATCGGCTCCGTTTGCTGGGCCTGGGACAGAAAGCCTGGTGGGCTATGTGCCCCACCATCCTGGAAGACGAAGGGCTGGCCAAGAGCAGCTCTCTGGGAGCCAGAAATGAGAGCAGGCCTGGTAACTGCATCACTGTTTGGTTTGGACCTGAGAGGCAGACATCCAATTTGAGATCAAATAAATGGATCCTGGGCCTGAGTAAGCTTTTTAAATAGGATTCACTCTAGAGTTGTTGAAAAATTAGAAGGAAGTGCCAGTGAAATTCTGCCCATACTTCTTGGGCTAAAAAAGAGACCCCCCCCCCCCCCCCGCCGCCCAGGAGGGGACCCATCCATACCAGATGCTGTTTTATATTTACAGAATAGGCTTGAGGAATAGGGAAGGATCTTAGATAATTTTGACTCAAATGAAGATAAATGGAATTTCTTTATTTTTTTTATAATTTTTTTATTATGTTGTGTTAGTCACCATACAGTACATCATTAGTTTTTGATGTCATGTTCCATGATTCATTGTTTGCATATAACACCCAGTACTCCATGCAATCCGTGCTCTTTTTTTTTTTAAGATTTTATTTATTTATTTGAGAGAGAGAGAGAGAATGAGAGAGAGAGCATGAGTGGAGAAAAGGTCAGCAGGAGAAGTAGACTCCCTGAGGAGCAGGGAGCCCGATAGGGGACTCGATCCTAGGACTCCAGGATGATGACCTGAGCCAAAGGCAATTGCTTAACCAACTGAGCCACTCAGGCACCCCACAATCCATGCTCTTAATACCCATCACTGGGCTCACCCATCCGCCCACCTCCCTCCCCTCTGAAACCCTCAGTGTGTTTCTCAGAGTCCATCGTCTCTCATAGTTCATCTCCCCCTCGGATTGCCTTGCCTTCATTTTTCCTTCCGTCTCCTAAGGTCCTCCATGCTATTCCTTATGTTCCACATACAAGTGAAGCCACACGATAATTGTCTTTCTCTGTTTGACTTATTTCACTCAGCCTAATCTCTTCCAGGTCCATCCATGTCAAATTAAATGGTGAGTATTCATCCTTTCTTTTTTTTTTTTTTTAATTTTTTATTTCTTTTCAGCGTAACAGAATTCATTGTTTTTACACCACACCCAGTGCTCCATGCAATCCGTGCCCTCTCTAATACCCACCACCTGGTTCCCCCAACCTCCCACCCCCTGCCCCTTCAAAACCCTCAGATTGTTTTTCAGAGTCCATAGTCTCTCATGGTTCACCTCCCCTTCCAATTTCCCTCAACTTCCTTCTCGATTTTTGTAGCAACATGGACGGGACTGGAAGAGATTATGCTGAGTGAAATAAGTCAAGCAGAGAGAGTCAACTATCATATGGTTTCACTTATTTGTGGAGTATAACAAATAGCATGGAGGACAAGGGCAGATGGAGAGGAGAAGGTATTCATCCTTTCTGATGGTCGAGTAATATTCCATTGCATTACAAACCTGTGATCACCAAGGCAGCATGGTACTGGCACAAAAACAGACACATAGATCAATGGAATAGAACACAGAGCCTAGATATGGAGTCTCAACTCTATGGTCAACACATCTTTGACAAAGCAGGAAAAAATATCCAATGGCAAAAAGACATTCTTTTCAATAAATGGTGCTGGGAAAATTGGAGAGAATTTAAATATACAGGAAATATTTCAAAATAAATGCAGGTAACATTTCATGAGTGCTTACTATGTACTTGACACTGTTTCAAGTATTTAACAATTATACAACATTAACTATTTACTATTTATAAAATCATCATCATCATCACCATCACCATCATCATCATCCCACCAAAGCTATGAGGTAAATTATTACTATCCCTGATTTATAGATGAGAAAACTGAATCATAGCTAGTGTGTAGTGGGGTCAAGATTCAGACCTAGCATGTTTGACTCTAAACTCCATGTGTTTAACCTACCTAAAAAGTGTTCTTACATACAGATGTAGTGATCCGAAGGGGCATGTGCACTCCAACGTTTATAGCAGCAATGTCGACAATAGCCAAACTACAGAAAGAGCCAAGATGTCCATCAACAGATAAATGGATAAAGAAAATGTGGTATATATATATACAATGGAATACTATACAGCCATCAAAAACCACCAAAATCCTGTCATTGGCAATGACGTGGTTGGAACTAGAGGGTATTATGCTAAGCCAAATACGCCAATCAGAGAAAGACAATTATCATATGATCTCACTGATATGTGGAATTTGAGAAACAAGACAGAGGATCATAGGGGAAGGGAGGGAAAAATGAAACAAGATGAAACTAGAGAGGGTGAAAAACCATAAGAAACTCTTAATCCCAGGAAACAAACTGAGGGTTGCTGGAGGGGACTGGAGTTAGAGGGAGAGGGTCGGGGGCATGGACATTGAGAAGGGTATGTACTATGGTGAGAAAAAATAAAAATAAAAACAAATAAATAAATATGTGTTCTTACAATATCTTACTCCAAAAACAATTCCAGGATCTATGCATCTCACCTGCAGTGAGATCTCACTACACGCTGGCCTCGCTCACTCCCAGCTAGTCCCAGCCTACTCTTTGTAGAATTTCACATTGTTCGAAACGTAACATCTCAAAGGAAAAGCGACCCTCCTTCAGACCTTGGCAGTGAACTGTCATTGATCTGAGCCACACAGAGTAACCTCCTTTCCTTTGCTGGGAACTGGTGGACACATGACACAGATCTAGCTGTAAGAACTGATGAAATTTCCCAGGTGTCTGGAAAGGATTTTGTTCCATAATAAACTGATGCATTTTTTCCTTTTTTGAATGTATATGAAGCATGACGCTTGGAGTTGAGACCACCATTGACACCATAGGTCTGTCAGCCTATGGACAAAAAGCCAATATACTGAGGATGGCATAGCAGGAAGATTTTTAAAAGCCTGGGTCTCCTGACAGACTGGATGCTTGTATCTCCAGATTTCTCATCTTGCTACATTGGATAATTGTACATCTTTGTTGCCTAAGCCATTGTTAGGCATTATGTCACTTTGCATTCAAATGTATCCTGACTTACACTTGTATCCTTTGCCCATGTGTAGACATATGTCATGTCTATACACTTTCCACCTCGTCTATGCCACTTAATTTAGAGCTACTTGACCAGATAAAACCAGTCAGTTAAGAAAGGAAAGGCAGTGTATTTGAGCAGCCTTTAATCAACACTGTTCTAGGGGGGGGAAAAAAAAGCTCAAGACTGCTGTATTGTCATTTACTATTCTCTACCCTGATTCTTGCCCAGATGCACTCACCAGGAGGCTATGACTCAGCAGTAAACAAGATAAAATACATCCCCAGTTTACTCATTAGTAAAATAAGCAATCTGAACCAGATGATCCCTAGGTAAATTTCAGCACCAGCATTTTATTCTTCATGCTCTAACTATCTGTTAAGAAGGGTTATATTATAATAATTTCTAGAGATGCCCCCTAACTAATGACCACATCTTTAAACGCTGAATAAAATAGTAATAGTTTATCAACAGTCCTAAGTCTTTCCGCTCTGCTGTCCTCAGTTCTTTATCAGTAAAACGTGGAAAATGAAATCGATGGTCTCTAGGGCACTTACCAGCTCAGACTCTCTTGAATCTGGCCAGATTCTTAAATATGGGGTTTTACTCCTTCCAGACTCCTCTTCTGAGCTTCTGAAGCCAGGTACCAGGCAGTGTCTGAACCACACATTAGACCTTTCTGGAGCCTGTATTTATGGTAAAAGTTAACTGACTCACTTCAGCTGTGAGCTCCTCCGTAACCCACGTTCTCAGTGCCAGGAGATACACACAGTATGTAGTGGGCCCTCCGTAATGACTGGTAATCCAAAGACGCTACCATTTTTTTTTTTAAACATCTACTATTTGATAAACATTTTAAAGAGGCTACCTCAAACCCTTGCAACAACCCTGTGAGGGCAGTACTTATTTTTTTTGTCTTTTTTTTTTTTTAATTTTATTTTTCATCTATCACCTGACTTTCCACTACAACTGGGCTGCCTGCAGGGCAGCCTCAGCATGGTGTGACCTCCAAAATAAATCCAACAACAGCAAGCTCATGTAGGTCTTTAGGGAAGTCTTAGAAGACAAGGCAAAGAGGCCGGTTCTATTGCCGACACCCAGAAACTCCTCTTTACCCATCCCTCTTCCTAAAATCCTCTCTAGCCCTACAAACACCCACAATCGCAGTCTTCCCCAAATGCCCTCACAACGCTCTCCACGGCTCCCCGTTCTGGTTCACCCTTTGGGATCTGTTCCCTCCTTTGGAGAGTTGTCTCGTGCCCTGCGTCATGTAAATTGGTCTGAAAGTTTCATCTCTCGGAAGTCTGTGGTGTTCCCAACAGCCGTTGGTTTGCCAGGTGGTCTGCGGGTTCAGACCGGAGGGGGATTTGGGGCCACCCTGGGAGGCAGAGTCCACGACCCCCCGCACGGCGCAGTGTTTGCTCCCACAGAACCGCTCTCTCCCCACACGGATATCCGTTAGCCAGCGGCTGCCTCAGAACCACCCAAAGAACTTGTCAAAAATGCAACGTCTGATCCCCACACCAGTCCCTCTGATTCAGTATATCTTAGTGTGAGACCCAAGATTCCCCATTTTTAACAAGCGTCCCAGGTGAATGTGAGGCAGAGCCAGGTTTTTTTTCTTTTTAAATTGTGTTATGTTAGCCATCATACTGTATATCATTAGTTTGGCTTTTTTTTTTTTTTGAAGATTTTATTTTTACTTATTTATTTGACAGAGAGAGTGAGAAAGCACAAGCAGGGGGAGCAGAGCAGGAGTGAGAAGCAGTCTCCCTGCTGAGCAGGGAGCCCAATACAGGGCTCGATCCCAGGACCCTGCGACCATGACCTGAGTCAAAGGCAGACACTTAACCGACTGAGCCACCCAGGCGTCCCACATCATTTGTTTTTGATGTTGTGCTCCATGATTCACTGTTCGAGTAGAACACCCAGTGCTCCATGCAATCCGCGCCCTCCTTAACACCCATCACCAGGCTCACCATTCCCCCCACCCGCCTCCCCTCTGAAACCCTGTTCGTTTCCCAGACTTCATAATTTCTCATGATTCGTCTCCCACTCAGATTCCTCCCTGTTCCTTTTCCCCTTCTTCTAATGTGGAGGACACTCAGAGCCAGGTTTTGAAGCCCTGCTTTCTACCACAAAGGCTTCCCAATCAAGCCACTGAGTAGCTCATGCCCACAGGAACAGACACATTGCCCTGAATTTTCATGTTTGATCTTCCCTACGATGTGGTGTTTCTCCCCTACAGCCTCCTGTGGGTTTCAGAGCTGCATGAGTAAGTCGGTGGTGGTGGGCAATACAGAATTCTTCCCCCCAGAGAAACACTGACTTCAGATCCCTGCAGACCTGGACAGTGCTCCAGAGCCTTCCATGTCTTCTCAAAGGGCTTTTGTGAGAAAATGGATAGCAAAGTCCCCCGACTGGCACTTCCAAGAACAATTTCTCCCTGAGGCAAGGCAACAAGTACCTGACCCTGACTGCTGTCCTTTCTGGGGGACTGGTGACAGAGCTCGGGTAGCCACTGGGGCAGAAGTCAGAAAGGGAACCTTCCACAGAACCTCTAGGAGGTGGGCCCCCAGTGAGGAAGAGAGGCCCAAAGCAGGATTCTTGGGCGGAGGGCCTCACCCTTTCTCCAGCAGCGGCTCCTCTCACAGCATCAACACTCTGAATTGAGCAAATTCAGGTGTTCACTGGCCTGAAGAGGCACCTTGAGCTGGGGGAGAGGGAGGGCTCCATGTCCTACATCCCTGAGGCAGCAGTGGCCAGGGATCCCTCCAGCATCAGGAGGACAGGACTGCCCAGCCAAACCCAAGGGCAAGGTTTTGATCAACCAAGTGGTCACTGCCCTTCTCGAAGCCCTGTTCTCTGGAACAGACCTCAGCGTCTGGAGGCTCCTCACTGGATCCCTCCGTGTAATTTAGCCACTGAAGAAATCACCCAGCCTCATTATAAGGCGATTGTACTGGAGAGACTCTGAAGAGTTTTAAAACAAGGGCCACTGTGTTTCCAAACTCAGTTGTGCTGAATGAGGAGCAGCAATTTCTGTCAACAAACATTGATCAAATGCCCACGGATGCCCTGGGCCTACAGAGCACGTGGGCAAGAGTGAATCGATCCTTTGGCAGAGCTTCAAGGACCAGAAGTCAGAACACATGATCTGACAAGCATGAATGTCCCTGTGAGTCTGCTGGAACAGAAAAGTTGAGAATAGAACTACCTCAGAAAAGCCAAGATTTTGCTTGCTTGAAATAAACCTGGAAAGGTCAGTGGGATCATTGATCAAAACAATAAATTAGGTCTGCATACCTGTGGTTAAATCTGATGTAATCCAAACGTGAGTTCCGATCCAACACCAAAGATGGGCACAGCCATCTGTACAAGGGAATAAGATTTCACCCCTTCCCAATGCAGCTCCACCACCCAGGGCAACAAAATCAAGGTGATCACCGCTCTGGCTGGCTACAGGGACACGCGTACAGCTGACTTCTTTATTATCTCGTTCGTGCTCCTCTGTTTCTCAGATTTCCAAGTTTAGCCACTCCCCATGCCTCTCTGTAGTGTTCCTGCCTTCAGGCTTGTTTAGAATCGACTGACATTGTCTGTCCTCACCAACTGTGGTTTGCAGAGTTACCTTGGGCAGTGGAATACTTTTATAAAAATAAACCTTCCGTGTCACTCCAATGTTTTAAACATGTATGCAGAGATCTTTGAGTCTCTCCTTCCCTGAGACTCTCTCCAGCCTCAGGAGAAACTCTAGAGTGTAAGGAACACACCCGCTCAACAGGCAGCCACGTGTGTCTCTGAGGCAGCCACTGCAACTTGCCATCCTACAGCCCTTCCCCTTCTTTCTTGGTAACAGAATTCCAGGCAGTGGGAATGAAACCAACTAAAAGACTGCATTTCCCAGCCTGCCACTTAATTTCGGGTAATGATAAGTAAATGGAAGAATCATGAAAGATTCCTGGGAAGAGTCCGTAAAACAGAATCCTGCCCCTTCTGCCCTTCTACTCTTCCTCCTCCTCACTGTCTGTAACAGATGGGTGATGGTTGGAGCCCCCGCAGCCGTCTGGGGCTATAAGGTTACTTGGAAGTTGGAGGCTATGCTCCAGAGATGTGGGGCAGAAAAAAGACAGAGCCCGGTCCTGTGTGACTTCATGGTGCTGCTGTACCAGTTCTCCGTTGTCTGTTGTCTGTCTCTGACTTCTTTTACATGAAACAGTAAGTCCAACGTGCTTAATGCAAAGTTGTTGAGATTTTTCTGTCTTAGCTACTTTCTTCCACGTGGGCCTTTTCTCATGTACTATTTGGAAAAGAATATTTATAGAGAACTAGGGTAAGGCTATACCGACATTATGGTATGCACCATTTGGATTGAATTTGTTTATAAAATCAATAATAATACAGGGCACCTGGGTGGCTCAGTCAGTCAAGTGTCTGCCTTTGGCTGAGGTCATGATCTCAGGAATTTGGGATCCAGTCCCGTGTCGGGCTCCATGCTCAGCAGGGAGTCTGCTTCTCCCTTTGACTCTCCCCAACTCATGCTCTCAGATAAATAAATAAAATCTTTGAAAAATAATAATAATAGCTGACATTTCCTGGGTGTTTACTGTGGGCCAGTATATCTGCTAAGCACTCATGCTTGTATTATTTCATTTATTACTCAGGTATTAAATATATTGCTCAATCCCATGAAGTAGAAAAGATAACAGACTGCTTTCCGGTGAAGAAACTGAGACTGAGGGGGATTCTGTCCTACCAAAAGTCACACATCTAGTGTGAAGATGATTTAAGCCGAGAAAATCTGACTCATGTACTCTTCCACGATCTAAACTTGGGGTGAGATAGCTCTGGGATCAGACTGGGTGGGGTACAAGTCTTTGCTCTACCTCTACCCTTCCAGAAGGATGACCTTGGGCAAAATTCTTTGCCTTCCCTGAGCCTCAGGCTGCCTTCCACAGAGAGGTGTGGATTAGTGAACTCATGCACCTGCGTGTGCCCAGGGAGCCGGTATCAACCAGAACACAGGGCAGAGTCCAGGTAGAAGAATGTGAGGACAAGAAAGCCACCAATTTTCAGAAGAATTTGGAAATAGCTCCTTGGAGACCAGGCACAGAATAGAAAAATGTTTATGGTGTTTACACGCATACCATTGTGTGAAGCTGAGCGAGATACGTTTCCTTATTCTCGGATTTCTCATCTGTTAAGTGGAAATAACAATTTCTTTTACGTGGGTCCCAGGCAGGAGGAACTGATTGGCAGCAGGATGAGACAGGGAGCTAAGGGTATTACATGTTGACTTCGCTTAACCCGGACCCTTGGCACTTCTTCATTTTCCCAAACAAAGTGGCAAACGACCTATCCCGCTTTCTTCTTTTTCCTTTTTCAAGTGGTTATTGGGATTTCCTTTGTGTTGAGGAAATTGATGCCAACAGGTACGATTCAGAAATGCTAACCCCCAATAAAAGTGCAAGAATCAGTACTAGATGATAGGAAAAAAACAGCAAGCCCACAAAAATGGTAGTTTTTAAAGGAAATGGGATAATCTCTAAAATCCCGAAAACTTTCAAGAAACTACATCAAAATTGAAAACTTCTGTGTGTCAGGGAACATGAGTAATAGAGTGAAAAGGCAACCTATGGAACAGAAGAAAAGATTTTCTTGTCATGTATCTGATAAGAGGTTCATATCTAGAATATATGAAGGACTTCTATAACCTAACAACACCAATATAAGTAACCTTATTTGAAAATAGGCATAGTACTTAAATAGACATTTTTCCAAAGAAGATACACAAATGGCCAGCAAGCATATGAAAAGACGTGGAACATCACTAATCATTAGGGAAATGCCCATCAAAACTACCACATGATGTCACCTCACCCGTTAGGATGGCAGCTATCAAAACAAAAGAAATCAGCAAGTGTCTGTGAGGATGTGGAGAAGTCGGAAGCCTTGCCCACTCTTGGGACTATAAAGTGGCGCGGCCACTATGGAAAACAGTATGGAGTTTTCCTCAAAAAGTTAAAAATAGGACTACCATATGATTCAGCAATTCCACTTCTGGGAATAAATCCAAAATAATTGAAGAAAGGGTCCTGAAGAGACATTTGCACACCCATCTTCAAAGCAGCAATATTCACAATAGCTAAAAAGTGAAAAAGCAACCCGAGCATCCATCAATAGATGAACAGATAAATAAAATGTGTTATACACATACAACACCTTAAAAAGGAAAAAAAGTGGACACATTGATGAACCCTGCAGACATTGTGCTCAGTGGAACAAGCCAGTCACAAAAAAAACAAATGTTGTATGATTCCACTTACAAGATGCATCTAAGAGTAGCCAAATTCACAGAAATGAGACGAAGGGTGCTGGTTTCTAGGGGCTGGGGAGAAGAGGAAAGGGAGAGTGGTTGTGTGACGGGTGTAGAGTTTCAGTTTTATAAAATGAAAAAGTTCTGGAAAAGTTTTTGAAAAAGGAGTGTGAATAGTTTTAACACTACTGAACTGTGCACTTAGAAAGGGCAAGGAAAGGACACTATGTTATGTGTATTAACCACAGTTAAGACACACAAGCCCGATTGGGAGAGCAGCAATGGGAGGAGGCATGAGAGAGACAGAATGAAGGGATGAGCAGGTGATGGGAAAGCAGCAACGGGACGTGGGCGTCCGTGACGCATTTGACAACGACTTCCATAAAAGTGGTGCTCCAACTGAAATTGGCCTGTTTGGGAATGCTCTCATCAACGTGGAATGCTGGCAGAGTGAGAATCCCACATATTCAGGGATAAATGGGAACTACATCTGGGTGGGAGCAAAAGCCAGGGCAAATCTCGGGCTGGTGTGGGAACGGGCCTCGTTGAGCAAACTCATGAATGACCCAGAAGTCAACAAGAATCGCCACTGTTGATGAAATTCGCAAAGATGTGCTGGCAAAGCCCTGGCCTTGGCCATCATGACATAAACATCCCCGGGATGGAGAAAGATTTCCCACTAGGTCCTTAATTGGATTAAAACAGTGACTTCCTAGGATGAGGACACTTGCCCAGCCCTACCTCTTATCTCCAGAGCAGAAAGAAATTCTGAAATGTGATCCAGTTCATAAAATCACACTTGACAGAAGCCAGTGGAAGAACAGTGCCTTCCCAGGGCACAACTCTGCCTTTGTCCTTTACCTCTGGCTATAAGACAAGTAAGCTACACCTCCCAAAGGGATAAGAGAAAGGAGAAGGTGAGAGGCAGGGGAGAAAATGTTCCCTCCATGGAGGAAGTTCTGGGCCAGATGCCCACGAAACCTAAACTTATCCGAGGCTCTGACGTGTGGCACAGATTTGTCACCCTCTTCCTCTGCTTAAAACCTATCTGCTGTTTCCCAGGGCACTTCAGAGAAGTCTAACGTCCTTGACCAGGCCCTGGATGGTCTGGCCTCCCCATCAAGCTTCTTGTCGCATGGCTGCCCTTCTTACCTCTGCCATGCTCATCAACTACTTGACCTGCCCAGGAGCCCTGCCTCCCCTTCTGCCCACAGCTCCACTGTTTTCCTCAGCGAATTCCCCCTTCCCTACTCTGAGTCACCACTCCAGACCCAGCCCCTTTGCTTGGTGAAGAGGTGGACAGCGAGGACCCAAGCTATGCCAATCTGTTTCCATCCCAAGACTTTGGGAGCAAACATTGTGGAAGGAGCAGCTCTCTGATGAGGCCAACTGCCAGGAAACTGACTTCAGCCTCTAGGCTTTCTTTCTTATTTTTTAAAGATTTATTTACTTATTAGAGAGAGAGAATGTGCAGGGGGACAGGTAGAAGGAGTGAATCTTCAAGCAGACTCCCCACTGAGTCCAGAGCCTGATGCAGGGCTCCATCTCATGACCCTGAGATACTGACCCAAGCCAAAACCAAGAGTTGGATGTCTAACCGACTGAGCCACCCAGGCACCCCCAGCCTTTGGGGCTTCTTAGAATAAGGTATTGTTGGCATTTGCAGAAGGACAGTTGTGCAGAACCATCTTTGGCATTTAACGTCTCTGCTTCTTCACACTAATTTCCAGTAGTATTCCCTGAATCATTGTGACGACAGCAATGAAATGTCCCCCACCCCAATCACACACACCTGAACACTACCTGTGGTTGGAAACTGTGACTTTTTGCTGTGAGAGGAGACCTGAGAAAGAGACACTTGCTGGGGCCACGACGTACCTGCCGTTCATTCAGGTCTGCGGCTCGCATGTCACTTCCTCAAAGACGCCTTTCTGTTTCTCCGCCATCTGAATCAGGTTCCGTCATGGCACCCTCTACTTCCTGAATCAGGTTCCCGTCATGGCACCCTCTACTTCCTGAATCAGGTTCCCGTCATGGCACCCTCTACTTCCTACGTGTAGCATGGAGCCGGTTTGCAAATGCATTTTTCGACATGTGGTTGTTTGTTTCACATGTGTTTTCTCCCGCTAGACTGTAAGTGCCATGAAGAAAGAGGCTATTTTGGTTTCCAATGATTGCTGTTCAGTAAACATTTGTAAAGAAAGGGAGACAAGGAGGAAGAGAGGTTGCTTGGAAACTAGTAGCATGTAGGGACTAGAGTCTCAAACCAACCCACAAAAGCCTGTTCAATCTGAGAACCTAAATGTCATCTTCTACACTGTGTTTATGAGAGAAGGGCATGAGCTAGGGTTGACTGTAGAGCCCCAGGAGCCCATCTGGCTTTCCCTAAAACACGTTCTGGGAATTCCCCTGCCTCCCAAGTGGGAGAGGCTCCATTTCAGAGCAGCAGGGGCTGGAAGAGGGAGGGGGAGGGTAAGAGTCTGGCAGCGGTTTCATCTGCCCCTGCTCCTCTCATCCCTCCCTCCAGCCTTGGCAGTGGTGTCAGGGGTTCCAGCCGCAGGGAGAAGGGAAGGGAGTCATGAATGGATCACTTGCGTTGCTTTGGCAATCAGAGACCTGTCTTCTAACATACTCCCTTGTTGGGAACAGATGTTGTTTTGTGGGCACCTAGCACTACGTTCTCCTTCCTTACATGCTGCTATCCCCTTGGGGGCACCATACTTCCCTCTGTGGGTAGCCTTGGTGGGATAGGAACCCCAGATGCCTGCCTTCCACTTTGGAAGACAATGGATCAAATCCTTCCCACCATGCTGTCTTTCATTGACACAGCTAATCGATTCTTTCCCAGGATCTTGAATATTTAGTGGGCAATGTAAAAACATTTTTTGAAAAGTGACCAGAGGACATTCCTCCACTAATGTGACCCTGACCACATTCCTGCTGAGTGAGTCATGACCTCTCATTTCCTGGGGAGTGACTTTACTCCTGTCTGTTTCTAAGCCTAACTCTCTAGACTCCTCTCAATTCCAATAAAATACCTTTATCTAGAGGCCCCTGGGTGGCTTAGTCAATTGAACATCTGACTCCTGATTTCAGCTCAGGTCTTAATCTCAGGGTTGTGAGATCAAGCCCCATGTTGGGCTTTGCACTCAATGGGGAGTCTTCTTGAGACTCTCTCCCTCTCCTTCTGCCCTCCCCCAACTCATGCTCTCTAAATACATACATACATACATACATACATACATACATAAGATCCTTAAAGTACCCTTTGTCTAAATTATCAGGGTCAGAGGTTTTGTATACAACACAAGAGTCTAGATGGATTTCCTGAGGCCTGATCAAGTCATTCATTGCAGCTTCATATTCATTTTCATTCATTCCAAATACCGTTAATGGAAGTCCTTTAAAGCTCATGCACCATGCCAATTGTTGGGTGTACAAAAATAGGGTTCAGGCCCAGGCTTAAGAGGATACACTCCACTTAAGGAGACAGAGAATTAAATCAACAATTAAAATTGTAGTGACTTGATCTATGGCAGAGAGTCCTGTCAAGATAAGGACCTGAACTTCTTCCCTCCCCTCAATCTCTCTGCCATGCCCAATTCTAATGGCTTCAGAGGCCTCTGAACAGCAGGTGCAAGCGAAGATTTGAGTATCGCAGAGCAGCCGTTGAGAGAACTTATGCAAGCATTCTCCATAATGGGCTGCGCTGGAGCCAGAGTTGGAGAGCTCCAGGCTGAGGTCATAAGCAGAGAATCACAGTAAGAGCTGGAGCCCCCAGGGAAGTTGCCTCAGTTTCCTGGCCCTAAAAGGCCAAGAAAAACAGGACTAGTAAACATAGTACCTCCCACTCCAGAAGATGGGAGAGCATGGTAAAACTAGGGAGCAAAGAGGCTTCTTCCATGGCCCTGGCAATCTACTAATTTGCATACACTGCCCTAGCCCACGGTGAGGACAGCATCATCTTCTGCCATGGCTGGGGCTGCTGCCATGTGAGGGGCTTACACAAGCAGACCTCATCCTTAGGCAGCTGAAATGTCTCTCCTCTGGCCGCCAGAGTGAACTACCCATCAGAGGAAACTGAACAACGCACTGAAACAGAGTTTCCGAAGAATGTCATCTTCTTGAATATAGAAATAATGAGTACTCAAGGAGGTTCAAGTGCACACAGCAACAGCAGCAGCAACAACCAAATGGTCTTCTGGAACTTAAAAAGAAAAAGATCTCATAATATTCAGTAGAGAAATCGCATAGAGTGTGGTCACTGTTGAGACCCACATGAGTGGCCTGGGTGGTCAAAAATAAGAAACATTTCAAAGCACAGAGGAAAAAAAATAGAGAGAAGGAAATTGTGGAGGAAAACATATGAGACATGGTGAACATATTTAGGAAAATTAACAGGTGGATTATAAATATCCCAGAAGAAGAAAAAGGACACATAATAAATATGGCCTCTTGGAGTTGTGTCAGGACTGAAGAAAAAGGGATCCACCAAGAATATCCTAGTAACATTCCAAACATTAGGTAAGAAAAAGAGCCTGCCAAGCATTCAGATAGAAGGAACATAAGCTCTACAAGGGAAATAAAATCAGAATGGCACCAGCTTTCTTTACCACAACCTTGGAAGGGGAAGAACAGTACAAAAACATCCACAAACGCTGAGACTACAATCAAGACCCTAAATCCAGCCAAGGTTATTCCCTGACTAAAATGAAAGAGAAATGCGTGGGAACATACCAGAAATCAAGGAGGGCATCACTCCAATCGTTCACCTTGAGAAAAGAGTCCGGGGAGCATATCCAGATGCAAAAGAATAAAACCAGACCCTTTTTACCCTGAAAAAATTAACTCAAAATGGGTGATAGACCTAAGTAAAGGTGACAATTATAAAACTTCTAGAAGAAAACTTAGGAGTAAGTCTCCATGGCTTTGGGTGAAGCAATGGCTTCTTAGGTAGATCACCAAAACCACAAACAACAAATAAAAATGGAGAAAAATTCGACTTCATCAAAATAAAAAGCATTTGTGGGGTGCCTGGGTGGCTCAGTTGGTTAAGTGTCTGACTCTTGATTTCAGCTCAGGTCATGATTTCAGGGTCATGGAATGAAGTCCCTCACCTGCTCTACACTGGACATGGAGCCTGCTTAAAAGTCTCTCTCTCTCTCTCTCTCCTTCCGTTCCCCAACCCTCCACTTGTGAGCTCTCTCTCTCTCTCTCAAAAAAAAAAAAAAAAATTGGGAGGTATCTGGGAGGTTCAGTAAGTTAAGCATCTCACTTCAGCTCAGGTCATGATCTCAAAGTCCTGCGATTGAGCCCCACCTTGGGTTCCGCCGTCAGCAGGGGCCTGCTAGTCCCTCTCTCTCTGCCCCTTCCCCCACTGGTGCATTAACTCTCTCTCTCTCTCTCTCAAATAAATAAAATATTTTTTAAAGATTTTATTTATTTATTTGACATAGAGAGAGTGATCACAAGTAGACAGAGAAGCAGGTGGCAGCGGGGAGCACGCTCCCCGCTGAGCAGAGAGCCCAATGCAGAGCTCAATCCCAGGACCCTGAGATCATGACCTGAGCCGAAGGCAGAGGCTTAACTCAACTGAGTTGGGTTAACCAAACTGAGCCACCCAGGCACCCCTCAAATAAATAAAATCTTTAAAAAAATTTTTTGTGCTTTAAAGGACACCATCAGGAAAGTGAAAAGATGACTCACAGAATAGGAGAAAGTATTTGCTAATCATATATTGGACAAGAGACCTGTATCCAGAATGTAAAAAGAATTCTTTTCAATTCAATTTTAAAAAGATAGACAACTCAATTTTTAAAAAGTGGGCAAAAGATCTGAGTAGACACCTCCAAAGAAAATATACAAATGGCCAATAAGCACATGAAAAGAGCTCAACATCATTAGTCATTAGAGAAATGCAAACCAAAACAACAATTAGATACCACTTCAGACCCACCAGGATGGCTAAAATAAAATAAAACAAAACATATAATAGGGAGCGTGGGGGAGGAAGAGGAATTGTTCCCTTCTATGTTGCCGATAGCAGTGGAAAACGGTGTGGCTGCTTTGGAAAATAGTTTGGCAGTTCCTCAAAATGTTAAACACGGAGACACCATGTGACACAGTGTTTACTCCTAGCTATAGACCCCAAAGTAATGGAAATATTTATCTACACAAAATCCTGTACGTGAATGCTCGTACCAGCGTTAATTACAACAGTCAAAAAGTTGGAAGAATTGTAAGTTGGAAGAACCTTAAAATCATGATGCTAAGTGAAAGACACCAGCCACAAGAGACCACACATTATATAATTCCATTTGTATGAAATGTCCAGATTGGCAGTTCTGTAGAAAATGAAAATGTTAGCAGTTGTCTGGGGCTGGGGGAGCAGCAGAGATGGGATCAGGTGTGATGGCGATGGGTGAGGAGTACAGAGTAGGGGGTTCCTTTTGGGGGTGGGGGTGGTGAAATGGGCTAAGTCATACTTAGTGATGGTTGCATGACTGACTATACTGAAAACCACTGAGCTGTATACTTCATGTGAATTATATTTCAACTAAGATGTTTTTAACAATTGAATTAAAAATTAATATCTTTAATCACACTAGCCACATTTTTAAAAAATCAGGGGCGGGGGACTTTAAGCAAATGACTAATGAACTGAAACCAGAGCTCTTGAGACAGAAGAGAAATACATGAGAAGAAACAGTGATGGGCATGAGCTGGGCCACACCATGTGAACAATGGACTCTCAGTGGGTACTAGTGAACTGTCTATGAATATGAAATAGATGTGTTTGAAACGGTCTCTTGAGACTCTTAATCTCACAAGACAAACTGAGGGTTGCTGGGGGGAGGGGGGTTGGGAAAGAGGGGTGGGGTTATGGACATGGGGGAGGGTATGTGCTATGGTGAGTGCCGTAAAGTGTGTAAACCTGGCGATTCACAGACCTGTACCCCTGGGGATAAAAATACATTATATGTTTATTTAAAAAATTAAAAATTAAAAATAAATAAATAAATAAATAAAAGGTCTCTTGAAACACAAGGTATATACTACAGGAAAATTGTCTGAACTAAAAGTACTTAAAGCCCCAGAAGTGGCAAAGCCCAACAGCTGAGGAAGAAGAGGAAGACGTTAAGGTTTCCCAGAGTTCTCCCCTTATTAGGGCAGAGTAAAGTTGGGGGAAAAGTGTCTTCGGGGGAAATGTGTGACTTAGTGGAGGGAACAGTTGGTATGTTGTTTTCAAATAATGCAAGAAACATATGTGTTTGATCTCTAACGTATGGAGACTGAATCATGCATCAATAAAAGGGAAAGCAAGGGAAAGCTTCCGCATTAACAAGGAAGATGGAGCAGGAAAAGGAGTCAAGAGCTGTGTGAACACACCAGCAAATACAAGAAAAGAAGTAACGTAAAAACATTTTTTTTTTTTTTAAGCAGAGCTGGTTTGGTCTCATGTTTTCTTGAGGTTACACGGGGATTATGGGTTTTTGGAAAGAAAAACCACAGAAGTGAAATGCCCTGTCATCACATCCCATCAGGTGATAGATGACATGCACACAACATCACTGGTGACATGAATTTTCATCACTTGTTTCAGGTAGCGTTGGCCAGGTTTCAGGCATAACTGTAAAATATTTTCTTTCCCTGATCTATTGTTTGGAAGCCAGCCAGTAGGTGTCCGACTCCCGATGGGGTGGGGATGAGGGGGTGCAATGGGGGTGCCCTTGCAGGATGGAATTAAGCTCCACCTGCTGGACCAGGGAGCATCTACATATATTTGGGTTTTGGTTTTAGGTTTTTCATTTTATTTTATTTTCTTTCTTTCCGGTGTTCCAGAATTCATTGTTTATACACCACACCCAGTGCTCCATGCAATACATGCCCTCCGTAATACCCATCACCAGGCTCACCCAACCCCCCACTCCCTCCAAAACCCTCAGTTTGTTTCTCAGAGTCCACAGTCTCTCATGATTTGTCTCCCTCTCCAATTCCCCCATGAATTGTCACTTCTTTCCATCTCCCAGTGTCCTCCGTGTTATTCCTCATGCTCCACAAGTAAGTGAAACCATATTATAATTGACTCTTTCTGCTTGACTAATTTCACTCAGCATAATCTCTTTCAGTCCCATCCATGTTGATACAAAAGTTGGGTATTCATCTTTTCTGTTGGAGGCATAATACTCCATTGTATATATGGACCATATCTTCTTTATCCATTCTTCCTTTGAAGGGCATCTTGGTTCTTTCCATAGTTTGGTGACTGTGGTCATTGCTGCTATGAACATTGGGGAATAGATGGCCCTTCTTTTCACTACATCTGTATCTTTGGGGTAAATATCCAATAGTGCAATTGCAGGGTTATAGGGAAGCTCTACTATTCTAGAATGAAGATTTGTCTCTTCTCTCTCCTATGAAATAAATTTTTAAAAAAGCATAAACATGAGAAGAATAAAGTCCAGTATATCAGTCATTCCAATAAATGTTAAATAACTAAATTTCCATTAACAAGCAGAGACTGTTCAGCAGGTGGCAGAGGAAAAAGGGAACAAGACTAGACATATGCTATTTACTATAAACATATTTAAAAGAAAGCAAACATATTAATTAATTAATTAAAGACATGGGCATCAAACAACTATTTTTTTAAAAGCAGGAGCTAACCACATTACTTGGCATCAGGGAAATACAAATCAAAACCACAATGCGATATCACCTCACACCAGTCAGAATGGCTAAAACTAACAAGTCAGGAAATGACAGATGCTGGCAAGGGTGTGGAGAAAGGGGAACCCTCCTACACTGTTGGTGGGAATGCAATCTGGTGCAGCCACTCTGGAAAATAGCATAGAGGTTCCTCAAAATGTTGAAAATAGAGCTATCCTATGACCCAGCAATCGCACTACTGGGTATTTACTCTAAAGATACAAATGTAGTGATCCAAAGGGGCACGTGCACCCAAATGTTTATAGCAGCAATGTCCAAAATAGCCAAACTATGGAAAGAGCTTAGATGTCCATCAACAGATGAACAGATAAAGAAGATGTGGTATATATATACAATGGAATACTATGCAGCCATCAAAAGAAATGAAATCTTGCCATTTGCGATGACATGGATGGAACTAGAGGGTATATCCTGAGCGAAATAAGTCAATCAGAGAAAGACAATTATCAAATGATCTCCCTGATATGAGGAATTTGAGAGATAAAATGGGGGATTTGGGGGATAGGGAAGGAAAAAAATGAAACAAGATGGGATTGGGAGGGAGACAAACCATAGGAGACTCTTAATGTCACAAAACAAACTGAGGGTTGCCGGGGGGAGGGAGGTATGGAGAGGGTGGTTGGGTTATGGACATTGGGAAGGGTATGTGCTATGGTAAGTGCTGTGAAGTGCGTAAGCCTGACAAGTCACAGACCTGTACCCCTGGGGCAAATAATACATTATATGTTACTTTGAAAATTTTTTTAAAAACCAGGAGCTAAGATCAAAAAATTTTAAATTTAAACAGATTAACAGCATAAAGGGAAACATTATGTATTGAGACAAGTCATAAGGCAAAATTTTGGAAGACAATATGACTCATAACCCTGTGTGCTTAAAGTAATCATGGCACCTAAATACTTAAGGAAAAAACTTAGAAATGTTAAGGAGAAATTAAAATTTCAAATATAGTGAGAGACTTCATTATACCTCTTTTATATTTAGATAGATCCAATAGACAAAAAAAAGACAACTAACAAATCAGTAGAAATTAATTCATAGATATATAATTATCTATTGTTATGCAAATAATGGATAACATAAAACAAACCATTAACTATTTTAGGTTATATTTCATTTACAATGGGAACAAAAATTATAGAATACTTAAGAAATTTAGCAACAAAAGCACTAGACTGATATGAAGAAAATATAAAATCTTAAAGATATAAAACAATGTGGGGAAAATACAAAAGCATACCACAATTCAATCTTAAAATTTGGCATCAAAAACAGTCACTTTCTCTGCTTGACTTATTTCGCTAAGCATGATACGCTCTAGTTCCATCCATGTTGTCGCAAATGGCAAGATTTCATTTCTTTTGATGGCTGCATAGTATTCCATTGTGTAAGCAGAGAAAGACAACTATCATATGATCTCCCTGATATGAGGAAGTGGTGATGCAACATGGAGGCTTAAGTGGGTAGAAGAAGAATAAATGAAACAAGATGGGATTGGGAGGGAGACAAACCATAAGTGACTCTTAATCTCACAAAACAAACTGAGGGTTGCCGGGGGGAGGGGGTTTGGGAGAAGGGGGTGGGATTATGGTCATTGGGGAGGGTATGTGCTTTGGTGAGTGCTGTGAACCTGGTGATTCACAGACCTGTACCCCTGGGGATAAAAATATATGTTTATAAAAAATAAAAAATTAATTAAAAAAAAACAGTCACTTTTCCTGAAATCATTTCCTAAAATTTTTCCAATGAAAATCTCAATTAGTTTGTTCAATTGGGTAAAATGATCTTAAAACTTATGTAAAGGAAAAACGTGACCAAGTTATAGCCTAAGGAGGACCTCTTGACTTATCAGATAACAAAATATATGATAAGGCCATTGTAGTCAAACTAATCATCTATTTCCATGAGATGAGGAAAACAGAAAACAGATGAGAACAAAATATAAAATCCAGAAATAGATCTCACTGTATATGATAATCCATTTTATGACAATGGGAAAATTATGGATAATTTAATAATTATTGTTGGCCCCACTAATTATCGATCTGGAAGAAAAACTTTGTATATCTGTCTTAAGCCTTATAGTAGAATAAAGTTCACATTGCTTAAACATTTAAATGCAAAAATAATAAATAAATGATTAAAAGTTTGCTAAAACTCTAGATGATTACATAAACAATCTAGGGAAAGGAAAGACCTTTTCTCTTTTTTATTGTTTTCTTTTAAGGAAAGACCAAGACTGAAAACCTTGGAGCTGTCAGGAAGAGATAAGCATACTTGTCCCTATTTTTTTATTTGACAGATATTTATTGTGTGCAATTCAGTTCCCAGGATTCTCTGCTCACTCAAGACAAAGTCTCTGCTCTCACAGTGCTCTCATCTTGGAAGGGGAACATAATAAACAAATAGATGACTAAGTAGCAAACCAAGTGATAGGAAGTACCAGGAAGAACAAAGCTGAGTGTGAGAGTGAGTGGCAGGGCTGTTCCTGTGTGTAGGGTAGTGTGATAGCCGTGGTGGCAGACTCTCAGGTCTCTCTTCAAGAGAAAACCTGCCATCAGTGGCTGCCATGCCTTCAGGATCCCCTGCAGTAGTCATGTCAAGGCCCCTCGCTTCGCAAGCTCCTCCCAGCCATACCTGGGCATGTTGTGGTGTGGCTACAACAGCTGACCTTCCTGACCCCCATAGGACCCTTCTCCTAGGCAGTCCTTGTTCTTGGAGCTCACCAAGTCCTAAGATGTTCTCAGAGCTGTATTTTCTTCTGGAGATCTTCCAACCCCATCCTCTGTTCTTCCCTCTCTCCTAACACCGCTGTCCTATCTGCACTCCTACCTGAAACCTATTTCTGCCCACTGCTGTTCTTCCCCCTTTGCATCTCTCATACTTCTACTTCCGTCTTGACCTTTGCTTCCTGGTGGTCCCCAAATGACACACATGGTCATAGAAGAACTCATTTTTAAAGTAAAAAAAATGCATGACCAGAGTCTGGAAAGAATTGAGGTAGAAAGCCAAGAGGATATCAGGTGGAGGAAACACCCAGAGGGAGGGAACAGCAAGTGCAAGTCTCTGAGGTAGAAACATAGCGGTCATGTGAGATAGATTGGATTATTGTCCCCAGTTCCTCACCCTTTGTCTCTGAAGTGACCTTGTGGTACTTACTGGAAAATAGAGAATATATTTCCACCCACGGGCTTTGGGTTTGGTAGTATGATCTGCTTGGCCAACAGATTGTTAGAGGAGATCACTTTAGCAGAGGACTTTTTTATTTTATTTTATTTTATTTATTTTATTTTATTTTAAGCAAAGGCTTTAAATGCACTTACAGAGATCTGGCTGGGCCTTTTGTGCTTCTGTGGTCACTGTAAAAGGAACATGCATGAGCAGCCATCTATCCTAGAAATACTGGAATATGCATGTAGCAGGTCTACACTCAACCCAAAATGTGGATCCAGCCTAGCACAGGTGAGCTTGGCTTAACCTCTGAGTAAGAAAAATAAGTGTTTTATAAGCCCCTGAGATTTGGAGGTTGCCTGGTACATCAGGTTTGGGGGGAATATCTGATACCTGGTTAAGTATTGGCAAGGAAGTTAATGTGACTGCTGCATGTTGAGGGGGGGATGGTGGTAGAAGACAAGACAGAGTCATAGCAGGGAGCCTAACCATTGAAGGCCTCATAGACCAGAGTCTTTGACTCTTACTCTGAGTGAGATGGGAAGCCATTGGAAGTTTGAGACCAAGGGTGATGGTTATTATTGATATTATAGAAGAATCACCATGGAAATGGCTTATGGAAGAAAAAAGGATGCTGTTAAGTGAAGTCAGAAGGTGTCATATTAGTTTGCTAGGGCTTCTGTAAGAAGTATCACAAACTGGGTGGGTATTTTGGTATTATTTTTTTAAACCTGGGTGGTTTAAACAGCATAATTTATTATCCCACAGTGCTGAAGGCTAGAAGTCTGAAATCAAAGTTGACCTCTTTCTGGAGGCTATGAGGGAGGGATCTGCTCCAAGCCTCTCTCTTTGCATGTTACAGCTCTCTTCTTCCTGGGTTTTCATAAGGTCTTCCCTCTGTATTTTCTGTGTCCAAATTTCTTCTTCTTATAAAGACACCAGTCATGTTGGATTAGGGCCCACACCAATGACCCCATTTTAATTTGATTACCTCTGAAAAAATACTATCTCCAAATAAGGTCATGCATGTTCTGAGGTACTGAGGTTAGTCCAACAAACTGTTTGTGAAGAGACACAATTCAACCCTCTACAGCTGTACGATAAATCTGGGGGGAATTTGCAACTCAGAGAATAAACAGAATTAACATCCCTATTATAAAAGGAGCTCTGATAAATTGACAGGAACAAGTCTGAAAAACCAATTGAAAAATGGACGGTAGACATGAAGAGGCGAACTGAATGGAACAGAACAGCAAACCCAAATGGCCACAAAGGTTATAAACAAATGCTCAAGCTTGCTAGTAGTCAAGAAATATAAAGTGACAAGGAAAAATCACTTTCCACCTATCAGAGTGGCTAAAAGTAAGAATGCTGGTGATATCTGCAATTGGCAGAGATACAGAGAAAAAATACCCCCACATACCAATGCAGCCTTTTACAGAAGTAATCTGGAAACTTGTACTAACGCTGGAAAGGGTGAACAATTTCTGATGAGTCGCCATCAGGGTATATGCAAACCCCATTTCCCAGAAAAACAAGGATAACTTGTAAAGAAAATTATATTTTAAAATACCAACATTTTAGAGTCTCTAGAAATGGTCCTAAGGGCATAGAGCAAAGAAGCACTTGTTTAAGAAAATCTACTTAATTTTGGTAAAAAAAAAAAAATGCAAGAATCTACTCTACACCACTTGTGAGACAACTTGTTCCTTCTCTCCCCTTGCCCCCAGTTCACTGTGATGGAAGTTTCATTTCAGGCAAGTGTGGTCAGGAGGATGAGGTTCTCTCTCCCTTAACCTCCCAATCAAGGGTCTGGTATCAACCCAGGAGGAGCAAGCTGTGCATTTCACATTCCTGTCCACTACTCTCCCCCAGGGGCTAATGTAGGCAGGCAAAACCAAGAAGCCAGAGCTTTCTCCCCCAGCCTGTACTCAAATGCTGAAGGCTCTACCCTATATGCCGCCAGATGAGAATAATTGAGGGCTACCACCCCAGCTCACTTGTTGCACATAGGTTCTACCAGGAGAGGCAAGCTGAGAAGACCAGAAGCTACCACCTCTGACCAATAGCCTGTTTGTAAAGCAGGAGTCATTCCAAGAGAAGCAGGCTACATCCCGGCATCCAGCTCCAAAAAATCAATCCAGAAATCTTGCCCAGAGTAAAAGGTATGTCAGAAAACAGAAAGCTCTGAAGCTCTCCACAAGAGAACTGATATGCAGACTTATAACAAGAGAAGAGATTGCTTTATTAATTGAAAAAAACTTCCCACAAAGAAAAGCCATGACCCAGAAAGCTTTAATGGTGAATTCTACCGATCATTTAAATAATTCTTTGCAAGCTCTTCCAAAAACTCAAAGAAGAGAGAAACTTTCCCAATTTATTCTATGAGCCTGTATACCAATAGCAGTCAAAGATATCACAAAAATCTATAGACTAATTTATCTTACGAATATAGATGTAAAGTTCCCCAACAAAATACTAGCACATCAAATCTAACAACATGTAAAAAGGATCATATACTATGACAAAGTGGGATTTATCCCCAGAATGAAAGGTTAGCTAATATCCAATGTTTAATTAATGTAATACACCATACCAGCAGAATAAAGGACAAAAATCATGTGTTCATTTAAACAGACTTAGAGAAAGACATTTAAAAATGTCCAACACACATTTATAATTTAAAAAAACTCAGGATGCCTGGGTGGCCCAGTTGTTAAGCCTCTGACTTCGGCTCAAGTCATGATCCCAGGATCATGGGATTGAGCCCTGCGTTGGGCTCCTTGATTGGCAGGAAACCTGCTTCTCCCTCTTCCACTCCCCCTGCTTGTGTTCCCTCTCTCACTGTGTCTCTGTCAAATAAATAAACAAATAAATAAATAAAATCTTTTTAAAAAATACTCAATGACTTAGGAATAGAAGATAACTTTCTCAGCCTGATAAATGGCACTTATGTAAAATTCACAGCTAATATCATATCTAATAGGGAAGGACTGAAAACTTTCTCCCTAAGATCAAGAACAACATAAGGATGCCCATTCTCACCACTTTTATTCAATATGGTACTGGAGGTCCTGGCCAGTGCAATTAAGCAAGAATATAAAATAAAAGGCAACCATCCCAAAAAAGAAGGCATAAAACTATCTCTTTTCACAGATAATATGATGTTATACATAGAAATTCCTAAAGAATCAAGATACACACACACACACACACACACACACACACGCATGCACCATTAGAGATAATGAGTGAATTCAGCAAAGGTTCAGGATACCAGATTGACCCACAAAAATAATTTGTATGTCTATACACTAGTAATGAGCAATAAAAAAAAATGAAGAAAATAGTTCCACTTTCCACTTTGGAAACAGTTTAGCAATTCCTGAAACAATTAACATATACTTACCATAGGACCCAACAATGCCACTCCTTGGTCTATGTGATGGTTAATGTTACATGTCAGCTTGACTGGGCTGTCCAGATGACCACTTAAACATTATTTCTGGATATTTCCAGAAAAGGTGTTTCCAGAAAAGACTGGCATTTGAGTTGGTGGACAGAGTGAAGCCGAGGGTCCTTCCCAATGCAGGTGGGTATCACCCAATTCATTGAGGGCCTGAGTAGAATGAAAAAGCCAAAGAAAGTTGACTTTGCTCTGTGCCTGAGTGTTTGAACTGGGGCATCAGTCTCCTGCCCTTGGAGCCCTTGCTTTTCAGGCCTTCAGACTGAAATCTGTACCATTAGCTCTCCGGCTTAGGTCTTCAATCTACCACTGGTCTACTGGGACTCCAGCTGGCAGAAAGCTGATCATGGGACTTCTTGACCTCCATAATTACATAAGCCAACACCATTAGATAAATCTCTTCATTTATATCTTGATTCTGTTTCTTTGGAGAAGCTTGACTAACACAGTACGTACCCCAGAGAATTGAAAACAGAGACTCAAACCAATACATGTACACCATGTACAAAATAGTACTATTTACAGTAGCCAAAAGGTGGAAGCAGTCCAAAGGACCACTTAGGGACAAACAGAATGTAGTAGAGCTGTGTAGTTGAATATGATTCAGCCATGGAAAAGAGTAAGGTACTGATACTTCCTGTGCCATGGCAGAGCCTTGAAAACTTTATGCTAAGCAAAAGAAGCAAATCATAACAGACCACATACTGCAGAATTCCATTTCTCCAAAATGCTCAGGATTAGGAAATCTATAGTGACAGAAAATAGATTAGTGGTTGCCTAAAGATGGAAGGTTGGTGAGAAGTGAAAAGTGACCACTATTGGGTATGGGTTTTTTTTGAAAAGAGATAAAAATGTTCTGATATGGGTTGTGATGACTGCACAGCTCTGTAAATATTCTAACCACCATTGAATTGGTTTCCTCAGAAATACAATTCCCAGGACATAAGAATACACACCCAGGGATTCTTATTGCAACATTATTCACACCAACACTGTATCAATTACAATTAGAATTACAATTAAGATCATGAAAACAAAGTGACTGTTCATCTATAGGGGGTTGTGTGCATTACTATAATACACTCGTGCCATGAAATATGGTGCCACCATTACAAAGCATGAATTCTTTCCCTAACAATGGCCTTGAAAGGATTTCCATTAGTTTTTATGAGCGAACAAGACAAATGGAATAACTTTGTCTATAATGGGATCACATTTCTGTAAAATAAATAATGACCCAAAACCTGTTTCCTATGCATATATTTGTGTACACATACACACACACACACACACACACACATGCGCACGCACACACACACTGTACCTGATCACCTCAGCAGAAGTGTGATCATGGCAGAAGTGTGCAAAAATGCCCCAGGAGTGGGTGGATCATTGGAGCTATGAAGAAAATGATATTGCTTGGGTTTCCCAAACAGATACTGAAATCAGCGACATATCTGGCACCTGAGCTTAAGGACAGGACATTTTGAAACTACTGAAACATAAGATTTGTATAATGACATGCATATTCCACAGGATCATCTCTGCCACTTTCTAGCTGTGTTGTTTTGGGCACATTACTTCTCCTCTCTTGCCTCAGCTTCCTCCGTTAAAGGGGAGATAATCAGGATCTGCTTCAGAGAGTGGGGGTGAGGGCTGAAAAAGTTGGTGTGTACACATCCTGTTGTTTGCTATTTATTATTATCTGTATGACTTGTTCTTCGCTGCAAATTTTGTACAAAACCACAGCCTGTTCCTGCTCAGGAAATACAATATGGTTGTTTTTCTTCTTGTTGGCTTTTTCTTCCTCTTCTCCCCACCTTCTTCCCGTAATGGAAGGACGTGTACTCCTGGCCTGCTCTGTGGTCACTCTGAAGTCATGGCAACACTGAACAGAGAAATAGGCCAAGCGTCAAGCAAGGCCAAGTGATAATATAAATGGACTTAGCAGACTAGAAATATGGACAGCACCCAATGAAAGGAGAGTCATCTTGGGAGGCAAATGCAAATGACTTTATCTAAGAGGAAATAGTTCGATGCATACTCAGCCTGAAAGGGAAGAAGAGCGTCTCTCAGGGAGATGGACACAAGGAGCAGGAAGGGAAAGGACTCTGACAGGGCTATGGCAGCGTCCCTGCTCTGCACATGATGACCCCAGGAAAGGAGATAATTCCTCATGAGACACACCCCCTGACAAATATGTCCTCATCCTATGGACTGTTTATTTTGCTTCATTTGGATTTTCCAACTCAAATAGAGACCAGTGGTCAAGTGGTTGATGTCATTTGTCCACCAAAAATATTTTTGTCAGTTGCATTAGTCACTCTTTTGGCAGCTTTAACAACCAAATTAGAACCATTGCACATAGTCTGAACCACTGCTGGGCACTGTGCCCTCATGACAAGCACAAATACCAAATCTCGTACAGAGGCAGGTCTCCGTTACACTGTATAGACACAGCCTTGGGCTCCAAAGCTAATGCCCCCAAATATACTTGGCACAGAGCTGGTTCTGGGAGCTGGGAGGTCACTGCTGTGGCTGTATCTCCCCATGGATTTCACCTGGAGCCTGCCTCTCTTCTCCCGGTGGGGCACGTCATCTCAGGAGGCTTCGTGTCTGTAGACAGGAGAAATAGGCTGCTCTTAAGAACTGTGAAGCATTAGAGGGCAACTGACTAATTAAGCTGAGAGAGAACCCACTCATTGTCCGTTCACAAGTGCTTCTGTAGTTCTCTCCCAAAGCACCAGACACAATGGGGTTGCAAAGAAGAGACAGGCATGGTTCCTTGTCTTGATGAGTTTACACACTGTCAGGAGAGACAGAATGGGATGTAAATAAATATCAGACTAAAATGCAGGCTTAAATAAAATATAATGAGGAGAGAAAATATGAAGAAATTACTTGCAGCTTGGAAAGCTCTCAGAGAGCTTAGTGAAAGAGAAGTGCCTCTCTCAAAACCCAGAAAGAGAAGTGCCTTTGCCAACTCCCAGAAGGAGTTCAGTAAATGAACATGTTGGGGAAGCAGGAAAACAGAGATGCCAACATTCCAGGATGAGAAATCATGGGAATAAAGGCTGAGGGAAGAAGGGGGCTTCCCTGGAGAGTGGGGAGTTGTGCTAGAGTGATGAGTCTGGGAGTGGAGAGAGAAATCCCAGAAAGGAAGACATGGAGACAAGGCTTGGTAGATGGAAGCCCAATCCTATGGGGGTTGGCTTACCTGGTTCAGGAATCTGGACTTTGCTTTGCAAGCAAAAGAGAACCAATGAAGGTTTCTGGTCAGAGGAGTGACATGCTAATTGCTGTGCACGAGATAGATTCCTCTGGAAAGAATGGGAAGTAGAAAAGATTAGTATAAGTGGCAGTGAGGAGAACAAGGAGGAAATTGCACAGTCCTCAAATTATATTGACTAAGGTCTCAGCTAGGGCTGTGGCAGTGGGGATAGAAGGGAGGGACTGAGTGAGGAGACATCAACTCTGTGTAGGCTGGGAGCTCAGAGGGATGACAGCTTCTCACAAGGATAAGAATGGATCAGTATCTGTCTGGCCTCTAACTATGACAACTTGGACTAGTTCCCTAGGCTTCTCTGCATTGGTTTTTTCCTTCTGCAAATTGGGGACTATAACTCTGGCGTCTGATACAATCGGCAGAAACTGGAGAAAATAAGACCCATTCAATCTCATGAACTGTTTACAGCTCCCTGGAGTAAAAGGGCCCTAAATCTACAAAAATATTAGCAAAGAAAGCCAATTGTTTTAGAGTAATAGGATTAATGGGTGGCACTTTTCAGTCTGTACAACCTTCTTGTGGTTGAGCTGACTCAATTTCCTTTTTAAAGAAACTTTTTCTTCTCAAGGTTGAAAACAAAAAGATCTGAAGGTCATCATAAACTAAAGTGAACATCAAAGCAAGAATGTTTCTTTAACTAATGACATCATCAACACACGTTGGAAATCAGTCACAGGATCTGTCAATAATGGGTTTCATTGTCAAAATCTGCTGATTTCCTTTATGGATGCCAGATTCTTGATTCACTAAAAAAATCTATGAGAGCATAATCTCCATCAGGGAAGCAAACAGCGCTATCTTGTTCACCTGTCAAACCATCATCATCTAGCTCAGGCACCCTATCATCGAAGGAGTGAATGATATTAGTGAGCTACATGGTCACCCCCAGTTAGTACATGGTACGTTCTCCTACCAACGAGAAGTTGCAGAATTATTTCAATCAGACCTCTCTAGCAGCACAAGGGAAAGTGTCAATGGATCCAAGCAAACTTTTTCTAGGGGAAAAACTTATATTTAAAAAAAAAAATACATACATATATATATATATTTCTAACATTATGAACTTTATTTCCTACAGACTTAATTCTTTCAGTCTCATTCAAATTTTTCTTAAGGATCTCTACACGTATATCATGCTAAGGCTGAAAGTGGTCATCATGAGCATCATCTTTTGGGTCAGGGCTCTAAGTTGTAAGTGAGAAAAACCTATTTAAACTGGCACATATCTTAGAAAACTACTTGTCTTCAAGCATGGTTGAATGCACATATTCCAATGATGCCAGTAGGAGTTTGTCTCTCTCCATCTCTTGGTTCTCCTTTCTTCTGTGCTGGCTTAATTCTCAACTGGGTTCTCCTTTGTTAATTGCAAAGAGTCCAGAAACTTCAGGCTTCAAGTTTTACCAGTCTAAAAACCTAGGAGGAAAAAGAAAGCCTCTCTTTCTCAGTAATTTTTCCTAAAGTCCCAGAACGGCCTCTCATTGGCTGAGCTTGGGTATCATGCCCATCCCTCCACCAATCACTGGAATTCTAATTGTTCAAGGCTAGCCCTGGAGCAAGGGAACTGAGATCAGTTCCTTGAACCTCTGCTTGAACCACAGAGACTATAAAGAGAGGAGTGGGAAGAGAGGTAGTTTCCCAAAGGAAAATCAGGTGTTGTTAACAAAAAGGGTAAATACATATTTATATGTAGAAATATATACAACAAATATGTAAATATAAATGTAAATATATGTTAACATATATGTAAATGTATATATCAAGTAGGTTCATGCCACAAAAGCAAAAATGACTTGATATCTTTTAAAAAAAAATCTATCAGTGTGATTTCAACATAATGATGAATCAAAGGAGAAAAATCATATGATCATATGAACAGACACAAATCAAGTGTTTGTTAAGTTCAACTCACATATACCAGTATGTTTTTCAAGAGGCAACTTCTTTGCGTGACTTATTTCACTCAGCATAATCTCCTCCAGTCCCGTCCATGTTGATACAAAGTTGGACAATCATCCTTTCTGACGGCTGTGTAGTATTCCATTGTTTATATGGACCACATCTTCTTTATCCATTCGTCTGTTGAAGGGCATCTAAGCCTGGTGCTGAGTATTAAGGAGGGTACGTATTACATGGAGCCCTGAGTGTGGTGCATAAACAATGAATCTTGGGACACTGAAAAAATACATTTTTTTAAAAGGATAAATGGATGGTGGGAAGACTGGATTGGCAGGTGTCACCATCTCCATCCATCTAGAATGAGGATGAGTAGGGCCACATCTGATGGGTTGTCAGAAAGAAAGTGATTAAGCCCCTTGCCACTATGGATGCTATGCATGTGGTTAATGATAACAAATGAGATCTGGCTCAGCCAGCAGCTGCAGAAAAGGAGCCAGCAGGGTTGGGAGTGGAAACCAAGCAGCAATCCATCTTACAGCCTAAGAGTTCCCTCAAGTCTGTTTTAGTACATGAAATGCCCAGACTGACTCAGGCACTTTTCAAGTTGCAAAACTTGCTCTCATGCTCAGCAGATATATTTGAAGCTGTTTTATGACCAACAGTTAAACAGGAGGAAATTAAGGGAGAGAAATCAAGGATACAGCTTCATGCATAAAACTCAGCCACACAATTAACAGAGCCCACGCTAATCACGTGTCAGTTAGGCCTCAGTGGTTTGATGGTTTGGGCAGAAATACGCAAATCCTGATAGGCAAAGAGGGTTGATACCAACATAACTGAAAAACCTAAACATGGGGGCTCTATCATTAATTAATCAAGTAATCACTCTTTGTGGTATTTGTGTGATATTTGGTAATTGAGTTTTTTAGTGTTTCTCTCCTTTTAGCCCCAACTGTTTGTCATACCCAGCATTCCTTTATCTAGACGTTCCAGTGGAAGATGAGATGTGTTTTTAATAATAATAAAACCCTTGTATTTGTAGATCACGTTGTACTTTATAAAATGGCTCACTAGAGTCTTCCAGCAGCCTTCGAAGATAAGCAAGACAAATATTATTCTCCCAAGTAACTACCAGAGTGTCAGGGTTGGAGTCTGGCTTGAAAAATACCAGCAGAACCCAATTCTCTTGCAAGCAAGTAAGATATCTTCTCGTTCTGCTGGTGGAGTGTTCTGGAACCTTGGTTCAGGGTGAGGCACAGACAGGTGGAGCCTCTTAGAACAGAACTACCCCTAGTACTTGTAGTCCAGGGTCCCAAGGAAATGCTACACAAGAGGAAAGGGATGAACTATCCCTGGACTTGAACAGAAATATCTCAGGCCAGAGAGCAACAATTCCATAGATAGGGAAGAAAAAAAATCATGTAGAAAATCCAGAGAGATGCCTTTCATAAGATAATGCAAAGATGCTCTAGCTATCTTCTTACTTCTGGTGTGGTTAAGAATTCTTTGTACTTCCTTGAAATGTACTATCCCATTAGCTCTCAATCTCTTAGACCAGAAGTATCAGCATCTGCATGGCTTTAGGAAATCTTGAGGAAAGAGTTGAGTTCCTACAGCTGGGGGACTTCTTATGTCTTTCAGATGCATCCCTCCAAAGCTGATAAAGTAAGAAATGTACTCAGACAGTGGTTCCTTGTTTTAATAAGAAAAATAGAGGCACGTTGAATTAATGTTGGTTACTTTTTTGCATGACCCTAAGGCCCATGCTTGGAACTACTAACTCTAAAAATGATCATTACTAAGATCATTATCTTAGTTCTGCTGGACACCTGCTGTCTTAGGAATCCTCTTCACTGCCTTTCTGAACCCGAGTCACACTTTTATAGATCTCATGTCTTCCTCTTTTTATTTGTTCTCTTCTTTTACTAGAACACATGCTGGACATCTTCCTGATAAGTTATATATTTCTAAGTCCTTAAATGACTCAAAATGTTTTAATTTATCCAATATACTTCATTGATGAGTTGGGTAGATAATAACAAATTCTAGAAGGAAATCATAATACCTCGGAGTTTTGAAAATTTTAATCACTCAAATTGCCTTTTACCATCCATTGTTGCTGATGGGGTCTTTTGGGTGAGCTAGCTTGATTCTGGAAAACAGGATTGCCACATTTAGCAAGTAAAAATACAGAATACCTGATTGAATTTCCATTCCAGATAAACAAGGAAATATTTGGGACATATTTATTCTAAAAAATTATCCTTGTTTATATGACTTCAGATTTAATTGTGTGTCCTGTGTTTTATCTTTTACCCCTGTTGGGAAAGCTTTTAGGACATTCTCATTATCCTTGATGTACTGGAATTTCGTAGTATATTTTATTTTATTTATTTATTTTTTAAAAGATTTTATTTATTATTTATTTGACAGACAGAGATCACAAGTAGGCAGAGAGACAGACAGAGAGAGAGGGGGAAGCAGGCTCCCTGCCGAGCAGAGAGCCCAACGTGGGGCTCGATCCCAGGACCCTGGGATCACAACCTGAGCCGAAAGCAGAGGCTTTAACCCCCTGAGCCACCCAGGTGCCCCTCGTAGTATATTTTAAAAGATTTTTATCTATTCACTTATTTGAGAGAGTGCGAACAAGAGGGGGGAGGGGCTGAGGGATAAGCAGACCCCTTGCTGAGCCGAGAGCCCAACCAGAGCTAGATCCCAGGACCCCAAGATCACAGCCTGAGCCCAAGGCAGATGCTTAACCAGCCGAGCCACCCCTGTTCCCTTCACAGTATTTCTAAGTGTGCATCTTTAAAAGAAAAAAACTCATCATATTAATGCTAATTGAGCCCCAAGAAAGAGGGTATGGTTTTGTTGACTTGTTTAACTGGTGAGTCACGACTGCTTCTATGCTGCAGCTCTCTGTCAGCTTGGGTTTGAGGAAATGGAGCAAGAAAAAAGGTTTCATCAAACATGGAGTTTAAAAATCCTTAGAGAAGGTATTATCAAAAAAAGAGGCATAGGAAGAATCCAGTGTACTCTGTATAGGGCCTGGTCATCTAGTTAAATTATCTGGTTTGCAGCCCAGCCTCCCAATCAGCATGTCACACAGCATCAGTATACAATCTTAGGAAAGGACCCAGAATTCAAGCTGAAGAGCCTTGCTTTGTAAAAGTGACTCTTCTGAACACATCCTGAATTTACCATGTAATTGCTCTGCTGTGAACATAGCACAGAGATATACTATCTCCAATCGAGAAGATGATTTGCTTGTGAGATGCATATTTCCCGGGGTTATCTTGGAGTGAACTAGCCAGAAAGTAAGTGAAGAGGCAGAGAGATAAGAAGTAATCACTTTGGAAAGTAGTCGTAAAATCAGGCAAGGTAAAAACAGGTCAAAGAAATTAGAAGGAGAGCTATAGAGCCAAGAGAGAGGAGATTAAAAAATAACTTCAGAATCATTGAACTGGGCATGACCTTAGAAATCACCTGGGCCAGCCCCTTCTCTCACCAGCGACAATACCCAGGCTGCGGGAGCAGGAGGAGCTTGCCGAGAGTCACAGAACCAGACCAGACCAGTTCCCCTGATTCCCAGTCCAGTATTTGTTTATTCCACTCCATTGATGGTGCCGTTTGGGACCTCTTGCACAACAGCCCTATTTAATCATCTTGACAGCCCCTGAGAATGATAAACTTACTCCGCAATGATCTGACTCAGCTCAGAGTAGCAGTTTCACCAAAAGCCCCATTAAAATGCAGTCAATTCCATAAGGGTGGTGGATTGCAAGGGGCTTGCAGAAGGTTCCCCTGACCAAAAATATTGCCTGCACCCACCTGCCTCTGTGTCTGGAACTAAACGTTGAAAATGTCTGTTGTAATGCAAATGACTACATTTAACATTTTGCTTCTATCTTTGTAACAACCCCTTAACAAAGATGAAGGTCTTGATGGAATGTGACATGGACAAATATGTCTTGATTGGACGGGGGTAGAATGATTAGACGATGGTCTGAAATGTATTAGGACCAGTCAGGTACAAATGGCAGCAGGTGCCTACTTCACCATCATCATTTCATATCAGACAAAGCAACAGATTGCTTTGTGCTCTAATCATTTTCCTGTCATCAGATTTCACTTTTGGTGTCTGATGTCACAGTAAGATATTTTAGTAGACCTAGTTTCCTTGATTACTTGAATAATTCACATTTTGTATCTGAATATGGGATGTTTTCAACAGAACAAAGTCCCTTTAAATAGCAATTTTGATTTCAGCAACAGGAATTGCTATGTCTGGACCACATGTGAAGGTCATTTGCCTTCTTCTCCTTGTGCTCAAAAGTTAAGGAAGATGAAGATTGAAAGATGGCCACTGGTTTTTGCCAACAAAGAGCAGGTGTAATACAATGATATGGACCAAGGATAGATCGCCATGCCTTGTTGAGAAGTGAATCCCTGCTGAGCAGAGAGCCTGCTTCCCCCTCTCTCTCTGCCTGACTCTGCCTACTTGTGATCTGTGTCAAATAAATAAATAAAATCTTTTTTTAAAAATTCTTTTAAAAAAAAGGAAGTAAATTCTGGTGAAAACATGGGGGAAAATAATGTAGACAGTCTTTAGAGAAGCTTGACTATACCACCAACAGAAAATGTTTTATTAAAATGTTTGATATTGATTGGTTGGTTAGTTTCAAAGGTGGGAGATCTTGAGCATTTCTACTATCTTGGGAGAATACGGTAGGGCCTCAGCTTCTTCAGCTGCATATTGCAGAAATGCTAGTACCACCATAAAAAAAAAAAAAGTCTGTCCAAGAGCACATAGCCTAGTGGCCAAAGCATCAGGATTGAAATTTGGGTCCTTTATCAGCTTGTTCCCTTGAGTCCATGGTGTCTCTCCCTTTTGCAAATGTTGGGTTTTCAGTGGGTCATGGGAGGATATAGGTGATTATTTCTTCTATACGAATATATTTGGAAAGAGCGGTTAGGTCCTCTTGGGCATGGCAGGGATAAAGAAAGCCAATACTTGGCTAAGTAAATGCATTCCATTTGTCAGACACCAGGGTAAGCACTTTACATATAACAAGTTATTCAATCCTCATAGCAACTACACAGAGCAGATGAAGTTACTATCCTTATTTTACAGAGAAAGACACTGAGGCTCAAAGAGATTAAGTAGCTTACCCAAGGTCACACAGCTAGTGAAGTCCAAATCAAAGAGCCCACGTCCTTAACCACTAGGCTATACTGTCTTTCATGGGAATGCAGAGTAATACTGATTTTTATCAAAAATTACCAAATAATATTTTTAAATGTCACAACTCCGTTTTTTCTAGGCATAGTCATATTTATTGCCCTATTTTACTTTATTTTACTTTCAGAGCAACCAGTTGTGAGACAGCTAAGGCAGAGAACACCATCTGCATTTGAAAGTAGGGAGACACTGAAGCATATTCTCTCCCTCTCACTCTCCCCCTTCACCTCACCCCAACCAAACATGCACACGCGCGCGCGCACACACACACACACACACACACACACACACTTCTATCAGGAAACAATGGAGCCTGGGCTGGCTCAGTGCCCCAAATTGCTGCAGAGTTGCCAGGACCCTTAAGGGAAGAGATTCGGTCCTCTGCTGTTTTTAGAAAGTAACGCCTGGTGTCCAAGGTAGAGAAAATGAACCCATTCCATCAAAATGCCAGAACACAGGCCCTTGAGCCGCTTTATCAAAGAACTAGATGAGGGGATTCATAAGTAATAATCAAGGAAATGATTCCTAGTAATAGAAACTCTTTAAAAAATAAATGTAGCATGTCTTGACCCCTTCGAGACTTCTCCCCCCTTCCAGGTGACCTGCAGTCACTTGGCATCAGGCAGCTCTTTGGTGAGATGGTGATTTGCAATTAGCTTTAGGAATAAAAGAGGAAACACAAGTTCGTCCCACATGCTCTTGACACATAGCAGATTATTTAGAAAGGTAGTATTAATCAGTTATGGAAAGGAACCACTAGTGTGAAGAAGAAAAGTCAGAGTCAGCACAGGTGTGATTTGTTGATAATTTGAAGGAAGGGCCATGTCTTATTCATCTTTCCACCCCCAGCAGCCAGAACAGTGTTTGGTGCACAGTCAGTGCCCAATAAATTTTGTTTAATGATTGATGAATATTAGCCAGCATATAATGAGGGTCATGCCTGCCACCGTGCTTTGATTCTCAAAAACCAATGATTACGCTTGTGAAATCTACTTAGTTGGGCAGAAGGAAAATCAAAATGGCACCAAGAAACTGAAATTCCTGGCCTGAAATTCCTAGGGAATTGTCTCAACTTTTAACTTGCTTGACTGGTAACATTCTGACCTTTATGAAAGCAATTCTATCATTGGTGGGTAAGTTTCTAGACCAACTAGAAGATTCTTATATCTATGTTCAACAGCAGCATAGAACCATATTCCCATTGTAATTATGTTTACTTGGCAAGATTTATTTGGACCTCCAATCTGAGGTGGCAGAAAGAGGCATTCTTTTGCTGGAATCCCAGTTTCAGATTCAGGAACTCCTTTTTAACCCCCTTCCAACTCTGCCTTTCTCTCCATTACCTGGCGAACCTAGTCATACTGCTCTGTGCCCTGACAGAAGCCTCTTCTCTTTCTATTTCCTGAAATCTCAGCCTATTTCCTGAATCCCAGGGACTCTAGTCTGACACTTTGGAATCACCCTTACTCAGTATGCCCCTCACTGCCCACCCCCATCTTAACAGGCTACCAGGTACCAGTAATTCTACTTGGCCATTACTTTATTTCAAGACATTATCTTTCTGAACTACTGCAAAATATTTCTGTGTCCCAGGGAGAAGAAAGCTATAAATGCTGTAAGTCTTTTTGCCATTTCTATGCATGGAAAATTACCTGAATTCACAGGTTTATATGTGTACTCAGGTCATTACAACACTGGGGTAATAGATGAGAGGAAGGGATAAAACTCTCCAAAAAGGGCACACTCATTCTTCAGGACCTTGGAGAGAACCAGCAGAGGCAGCTGATGAATAGATATCGGCAAGTGCCTTCAGAACCAGCTCGTGAACAAGGCCAGTGCAGGGAAGAATTCAAGTTAGATGTCCAGTCACAGATTTTCCTTCTGGTTCTTGAAACTTCGAACCCGTTCCTGTTTCAGGGCTTTTGTGCCAGATGTTTCTCCTGGCTGGAACCCTTTGCTCCTGTATATTTGTATTGCTCTCTGCTCCTCCCCACTCAGGTCTCACCTCAAATGACTCTGCAGTAAAGCCTTTCTTCAATCACTCTTATTCCATTTCCTCATAACAGTGACCACTATTTGCAACTGTGCTACGTATTCATTTGTCTACCTGACTGTTGTCTCCCTCACCTTCACAGAAAGTAAGCTCCGTGAAAGAACAGACCATGTCTGTCATCCCTGTGGTGTTGAAAACGTACCTGACACCCAGAAGGCACTCTATAAATATTTGACAAATGAGCAAATGAAATAAGACAAGCAGTGAGAGCAGGAATTAGATTTGAGACTGAGGAGACTGTTGAGGACCTTGAACCCAACGGTTTGAGCTAATACCAGACACGTACTGTTGGGTTTGGAAAAGGAGGATCTGAGATGCCATGTGTAGGCTTGTATTAGCATGACTCATGTAGAAACGGGCATCTAACAGACTCATTGGGTGACCCTGCCAATACTACATTTTCATTTCTAGAATAACCAACACATTTTGAACTAATAAAAGTGAGGCAATTCCATATTCTTCAAAACCAGAAGGGAATGAGGGAGGTTTCCCCACTTACTTCCTCTAATTACATACTTTGATTTTCTCAGTGACATCAAATGGAGACTGACCAGGCAAATCACTGAATGGCTTGTTCAACTACTCCGTAGAGGTCAATGAGTAACCACGGTTGCCCCTTGCGTACCCAAATGTTTATAGCAGCAGTGTCCACAATAGCCAAATTATGGAAGGAACCTAGATGTCCATCAACAGATGAATGAATAAAGAAGATGTGATATAGATATAGATATATCTATCTATTTATCTATCTATATACTGGAATACTGTGCAACCATCAAAAGAAATGAACTCTTGCCATTTGCAACAACATGGATGGAACTAGAGAGTTTTATGTTAAGCAAAATAAGTCAATCAGATGGGGCGCCTGGGTGGCTCAGTGGGTTAAAGCCTCTGCCTTCGCTCGGGTCATGATCCCAGCGTCCTGGGATCGAGCCCCGCATCAGACTCTCTGCTCAGCGGGGAGCCTGCTTCCTCCTTTCTCACTGCCTGCCTTTCTGCCTACTTGCGATCTGTCAAATAAATAAATTTAAAAAAAATAAGTCAATCAGAGAAAAACAGTTATCATATGATCTCTCTGATATGAGGAATTTGAGAGGTCGTGGAGGGTAGGGAGGGAAAAAAATAAAACATGGGACCAGGGATGGAGAAGAATCCTAAGAGACTCTTAATCTCAGGAAACAAACTGAGGGTCGCTGGCGGGTGGGGGGCAGGGGATAGGTGGCTGGATGATGGACATTGGGGAGGGTATATGCTATGGTGAGTGCTGTCAATTGTGTAAGACTGATGATACCCTGAAACAAATAATACATTATATGTTAATAAAAAAATTTTTTTTAAATGTTGCCCCTGAACACTTACCTTTTTTTTTTTTTTTAAGATTTTATTTATTTGTGAAAGAGAGAACAAGTAGGGTAGGGAGAGGGACAAGCAGACTCCCTGTTGACCAGGGAGTCTGATGTGGGTCTTGATCCCAGGACACTGGGATCTTGACCTGAGCTGAAGACACATTTAACCAACTGAGACAGCCACATGCCCCAACCCTTACCTTTTTTAAAGGACTTTATTTATTTGAGAGATTGTATGAGCAGGGGAGGGGGAGAGGCAGAGGAAGAAGCAGGCTTCCTGCTAAGTAGGGAGCCTGATGAGTTACTCAATTCCAGGACCCTGGGATCATGACCTGAGTGGAAGGTAGACACTTCACTGACTGAGCCACCCAGGTCCCAGGTGGTGGGACCACCTGTTTGCCCAGAATTTGTATTTGGTTAACAGGTTTTATTTGGCCCACATAGTGGTTTTAAGTTTTTAAAATTAACCACCAGCATTTTATTTTTATTTTTATTTACTTTTATTTTTATTTTTATTCAAGGAGGTTACATACTCAGTGTGGAGCCCAACATCGGGCCTGAACTCACAGCTATAAGATCAAGACCTGAGCTGAGATCAAGAGTTGGACATTTAACCGACTGAGCCACCCAGGTGCCCCCAATAGCATTTTAAAAATCTGAAGAGTTCACTTAAAATAAAGATTTCCAGCCTGTCCTAAAAAGGCAGAAGTTCAGGCGCCTGGTGGCTCAGGCCTTGGGCAGGCTGCCCTGGGCTCAGGGCATAATCCCAGGGTCCTGGGATCAAGCCCCACATGATGATCCCTGCTAAGCAGGGAGCCTGTTTCTCCCTCTCCCGCTCCCCCTGCTTGTGTTCCCTCTCTCTCCGTGTCTCTCTCTGTTGAATAAATAAATAAAATCTTTAAAAAAAAAAAAAAGGCAGAAGTTCCAGTAACATCAGCCTTTGAATTCCCACATGACAAAAGTCGCTGGACACTGAGTAGCAGCCACACTCTATAAGCGGGATTCATGGCTTCGATGCCATCAGAGTCCCCAGCACCCTCCCTTTGCACCACTGAGCCTACTCCGCTCATTGACCTTAACCGCGTGGCCCTTGAAGGCGTCTGAAGTACAAGGATCAGATGGTTTTGGCATCGGGAACATGAGAGTGATTAAAAAGACAAAGTATCTACAAGGAATTAATGTGTCCATTTTTCCAAAAAAGCAACAAATCTATGATCCATTGCTATGGGCATAGACTTTGTAATACTATGCACTATACAGACATTTATGAGGACACCGTATGCTATTTTGCAGTGTCCCCTTAAGAGAAGATCTGGTGAACTATGCATATGCGTGCACAGAGGCATATACGCGGAGATACTCAACAAATATTAACTGAATAAATTAATGAGGGGCTCAAGAGAGTTCATCAAAATCCTAAACCCTAAGGGTGCTTGTGAGGTTTAGTCAGTTAAGCATCTGCCTTCAGCTCAGCTCATGATTTCAGGGTCCTGGGATCGAGGCCTAAGTCAGGCTCCCTGCTCAGTGTAGAGTCTGCTTCTCCCTCTCCCTCTGCCTCTCCTTCCCTCCCCCTCCCCATCCTTGCTCGTGCTCTCTCTGTCCCTCACAAAATAAATAATCTTTTAAAAAAATCCTAAACCCTAGGGGCGCCTGGGTGGCCTCTGCCTTCGGCTTAGGTCATGATCCCAGGGCCCTGGGATCGAGCCCCACATCGGGCTCTCTGCTCAGCGGGGAGCCTGCTTCCTCCTCTCTCTCTCTCTCTGCCTGCCTCTCCATCTACTTGTGATTTCTCTCTGTCAAATAAATAAATAAAATCTTTAAAAAAAAAATTGGGGTAACAGGGGCACCTGGGTGGCTCAGTGGATTAAAGCCTCTGCCTTTGGCTCAGGTCATGATCTCAGGGTCCTGGGATCGAGCCCCACATCAGACTCTGCTCAGCAGGGAGCCTGCTTCCTCCTCTCTCTCTGCCCACTTCTCTGCCTGCTTGTGATCTCTGTCTGTCAAATAAATAAATAAAATCTATTAAAGAAATCCTAAACCCTAAAAAATATTATGAACTACTGCTATACATCTTCCAGCTTCTGAATCCACTGTGCTGCTTTTTTTCTCCTCTTATTCCCCTCCCCAGTATTAATCCAGAACTAAGACTAGAGATGTAAGTAAAACCCATTAATTAATTATATTATAAAGAGGCCTTGCTGATCAATCATCTGTTAGTCTGCTTGCATTCATGTGATGTGGTTTGATAGGGCCTTCATTACATTAGTGAAGCCAGGACTTCTTAGTTGGGAGACACAAAGTCCTGGCCTGGCTCTACCACTAACTGGTTGGGGTTCTTTGAACAAGTCACTTGGCTCTCTGGCCAAAGTTGGGTCATTCGTGTAATTATGTGATCTCTAGGGCTCCTCTCTGCTTTACCGTCTCTCTTTGCCTGAAAAGCAGACACAGACGAGGTAAGAAGCTGGGAAGACAGAGCAAACAGAGTCTAGCAAGGAAAGACCAAGAAGAGATTTTTTTTTCTTTCCTGATAATTAAGGCAAGGAGGTCTCCAAATGCCTGGGCAGCAATCCATGGAGGGACAGGAGTGGAACGTGAACTCATTAGCAGGATGTTGAGTAAAACTCAGAGAGGGAAAGAGTAATGGGGAGGGAGTTCAACTGGAGACTGAGAATTCTAAAGAAAGAATGGAAAAGTGCTGCTAATTAGGTCATTTAGAAACTGAACAACTGAACGTAATTCTTGCTGAAGCAATAAGAAAACACCGAGGGGATGCACATTAGGAACAGGAATACATGCTAACAGACAAAAACAGGATCCCCAGGATCCCCCAAGTAACTCAGGAAAACAAGCCCCAGGCAAGCCAATAGATACCAGGTAGAAAACGGCCGTGAATTTCAGCACAGTTTTCAAAAATATACAAGGAAGCACATAGTAAGTGCTCAGAAGATATTGACTGAATTATATTATTAAAAGGTCAGATGTGCTTTATTATGTAAGAATTCTGACATGAAAAATTTGAAAAGTCTCAGAGTAATTATTCATTTTTACAAAAGGATTCACTCCTGGGGCACCTGGGTGGCTCAGTGGGCTGCGCTTCTGACTCTTGGTTTTGCCTGGGTTGTGCCATGGAGCCCCATGCCCCAAGTTAGGCTCCATGCTCTGTCTGCTTGGGATTCTCTCTCACCGTCTCCCTCGCCCCTGCCCCTCCCCTGCCCCTGCCCTGCGTGCACACGTGTGCATGCTCTCTCTCTCTCTCTCAAATAAATAAAGTCTTTAATTAAAACAAGGATACCCTGCATGGATATTTTTTTGAAACACAATCTTCCACCTTTAAAATGTGAAATTAAAATATTTCTACTTAAGATTTTTCATTAGCAAATAAGAGTTCAGAACCAATGTTTTATTTAATTTAGCATCCATGTTTCCTAACACAGCATCAGGCACAGAGGGAGAGTTAAATAGCTTGCAGTGAATAAACACATGGGTTTTGTTTACCTGCTGCTGCATATCATGCCTCCCTCACTGAATAGCTTAAAACAACAGCCTTCTGTCTCACAGTTCTCTAGGTTGACTAGGCTTGGTGAGAAATTCTTCTCACGGTCTCACTTGGGTTCTCTTGTGTGTTTGCCGTCAGATGGCAATGGAGTTATCTGGAGGCTCCTCGCCTTCTTGGTGTGGTCTCAAGCTTCACCCTCTGCATGCGGGCTCTCCCTGTAGTCTTTGCAGCAGGGCAGCCAGACTTCCTACAGGACGGTGGCTCAAGGATCCCCAAAGTACAAAATCAGAAGCTGCCAAGGCTTCCGAAGACTTGGGTCTGGAGCTAGAAGCATGGTTTCCCTTCGGCCATAGCCCGTGGGTTAAAGCGCATCGCAGAGACAGCCCAGGGTCAGTAAGTGAGGGAACTCAGAAGGATAGGAAAAGGAGGTGGCCCTGCTGGAGAAGTTTTTGTAACCCAGTCACGCAGCTGGCCCTCACTCAGGGCAGTTACTTCCACTGAGGCAGGAAGCAGGCTTAGAGCCACATAGCTACAAACATTCCTAAAAAGCAAAATTGTTCCTTATCAAGGAATATTCCCTGCCTGGAGTCAGAGAAATCGGGACATCCGCCAGGCTGGATTTTTCAGAATTGTTATAAATCAGTGACTGCTTGTGTCTCCCTTTCTCTCTCTTTTCACACAGGAAAGTCAATTGTAGTTTTTCTATCTCTTTCATTATTATATGGTGGGTGGGGGAGGGGCAGATAACCTGCCCCTTGCTGTTCTCTGCACTAGAGGAAGTGCACGTAAGAGACTGCCTCAGGGAGCCCCATCCACACCAGCGCCTGATTTATGGACAACATCCTGGGTTTCAAACTGATGCCATATTGGGCTGAGATTTGTAGGGGTAAGTGTATTTTTCACATAAAAGGGACATGAATCAGGGATGCCTGGGTGGCCCAGTTGGTTAAGCATCTGTCTTCGACTCGGGTCATGATCCTGGTGTCCCTGGGTCAGGTTCTCTGATCAAAGGGAAGTCAGCTTGTCCTTCCTTATCTTCCCCTCCCCAGCTCATGCTCTCTCTCTTTCTCTCTCAAATATATATAATCAGAAAGAAAGAAAGAGGGACACTTGGGTGGTTCAGTCGGTTAAGCCACAGCCTTCAGCTCAGGTCATGATCCGGGGGTCCTGGGATCAAGTCCCACATTGGGCTCCTTCCTTAGCAGGGAGCCTGCTTCTCTATCTGCCTCTGCCTGCCACTCTGCTTGCATTTGCTCACTCTCTCTCTCTCTCTCTGACAAATAAATAAATAAAATCTTGAAAGAAGAAAGAAAGAAAGAAGGAAGGAAAGAAAGAAAGAAAGAAAGAAAGAAAGAAAGAAAATGAATTATTAAAAGTCAGAAGATGGTAGCTAGTCTCCCAAATGGCTCCCAATGAACCACATCTCCCTGCATCACACCATTGTATGGACCCTTCCTTCCCTGAAACTGGGCTTCCCCAAGACTTGTTTTAATTAACAGAATAAGGCAGAGCTGACACTGTGCCAGCTAGGACTTTAGTTCCATTGGCCTGGAAGCTTCCACGATTTCATTTTTGGAAACCTTGAGCTTTCACATAAGAAGTCTGGCTCTCCTTCTGGAAAGACCGCATGGTGGGATGACATGGAGAAGCTACATGGAGAGGGAGGGGTAAGACCACTTAAAGAGAGAAGAGGTCCAGCTAGGCCAGCATCCCAGCCAAGCCTCCAAGTAAGTACAACTGCAAGAGAGACCTCAAGATAGACTAGCAAAGGAACTGTGTCTCTGAGCCCAGTCAACCTATAGAAATTTGAAAGATAATAAAACGGTTGTTTTAAGCCCCCAAGTTTGAGAGTAGTTCGTTCGTGCAGCCCTAGGTAACTAAAACAGCATCGATGGATGAATACGGCAAAGTGTACTATCTCAGGAAGTTAAATTTTCATATACTACCCATAAGTTTCTTTTCTCTAAAAAATATGTGTTGAGCCCTGACACTGGTCAACACATCCTTCTTGTGCGCAGAGGAAAATGCTGTCTCCTTTGTCCCACTCATGTGTTCGCTCCTCAGAAACCAAGCTTAGATTTAGATTTAGGGAAACCTCTTCAGTTGAAAGTCGAAATGTTTAGCTAAAAATTTTTAAGTCTGTTTGTCACTAGCTAGAGTGTCCTCAGGCCGGAGAGGAGGTGGTTTTGATGCACTAGCAGCAGGAAACCATCACAGATGCTAGGGGGAGCCGTGACATGATGAAGTAGTATTTGGGAAGGTTCATCTGGCAGCAGCATGCAGACAGGTTTCAGGGTGTGCGAGCGGGATAATGAGGCGTAGGCACATATGCAAGCTGACCTGCATCCAAACCAGGGTAGATGGGAAAGGAGAAAACTTGATTATAGAACTCAGTGAACCATGGACAACGAAAGAGATCATGCCAAAGATTACTGAGACTGGGAGAACAATAATGTCATGAAGAAGAAGAAGAAAAGGAGAGGAAGAAGAAGGAGGAGGGAAGAGAAAAAGAAAGGAAAGGAAAAGAAAAGAAAAAAGAAGGAAGAATGTGGGATAATTGAAATAAGAGTCATTCATGTATGGGAAGAAAAGATCCATCCAGATTTCGACATACTCGTTTGGACAGGAGGACAACTGAACACAGCTATTGTAGAAGCAGTTGATGGTAAAACAAACAAAAAAAGGCTGGAGCAGCAGATTATGGGTAAGAAAGAGGAAGATAGGGATTCAGGAGGTCCTATGCTTGCCCCACTTGCAATGAGCATGGCTTTGCCCCACCAGCCAGTACATGGCTTGGCCCAAGCCACAGTTAATGTCTGGGTCTGAGACCTGGAATTCTGGAGTCCTTTCCAGTCACCCTCCTTTCTGAGAAGATCCTGATACATCAAGGTGGTTGCAGAAACCCCAGTGGAGAGTAGAGTGCTGACAAGGAGAGGTCACCAAAGACCAGTCCTCTGCAGAGGGGCCCATGATTAAGCTAGCAAATTTGAATCCAAAGCAGATAATTTTCTAGCTTCCCCACAAATTATCTTCAAAGCAGCACCGTGTCATTACTTACTGTTATGGACCAAATGTTTGTGTCCTACCCCAGAGTCATTCGTTGGGGCCCTAACCCCAATGTGATGGTATTAGGATGGAGGGCCTTTGGGAGATGATTCGGTTGTAGTAATTTCACCACTATGGAGCCCCCATGATGGGAGAAGTGCTCTTATAATAAAAGGAAGAGACATGAGAGCTTCCTTTCTCTGCCATGTAATGATATACCAAGAAGACAGCTGTCTACAAGCCAGGAAAAGAGCCCTTACCAATAACCAAATAGTCATCACCTTCACCTTGGATTCTCAGCCTCCAGAACTTTGAAAAATGAATGTCTGTTGTTTAAGCTTCCCAGTCTATGGTATAGCAGCCCAAGCTGACTAAGACACTTACCCTTTATATAGATGCTATATTCTACATGGAAGTGAACTTGGTGAACTCCCAGTAAACTCACGGTGGTTCAGAATAGTTCAAGCTCTCCTGGAGAGCAGCTTGTGTCTCCAATCTCCATGGTACTAGATATTCCTGCCTTAAAGCCATAAAGTAAAAATTAATAATGCCTATGAAGACAACAAAACCGAATGGAGTTCCTTCTGTTTTGTCACTCGATGTGACCACTTGAAGTTTTTTATTCATGTTTAAAACTTTTAAACAGTGAAACACAGTTGCTGGAGTGATTATTTGAAAATATGCTTAAGTGAATCTGAAATCTAGATACCTCTATAATATATTCTTAAATCCAAAGTGTGTGAGGGGCTTATGCATTAGGACTCAATCATAGCTATGTATATCATTAAATCTCAATATTAACAGTATTTGTTCTTCCAATCCATAAGCATGACTGTCTTTCCATTTTATTTTAAAGATTTTATATATTTATTTGACAGAGAGGGAATACAAGCAGAAGGAGTGGGAGAGAGAGAAGCAGGCTTCCAGCTGAGCAGGGAGCCCCATGTGGGGCTTGATCCCAGGACCCTGGGATCATGACCTGAGCTGAAGGCAAACGCTTAATGATGAAGCCATCCTGGCACCCCTGTTTTTACATTTCTTTGTGTCTCCCTCAATTTCTTTCATAAGTGTCCTATACTTTTCAGAGTACAGATCTTTTACCTCTTTGGTTGGGTTTATTCCTTAGTATCCTATGGGTTTGGGGTGCCACTGTAAATGGGATGAATTGAACTGGAAGGTATAATGCTAAATGAAATAAGTCAGTCAGAGAAAGACAAATATCATACGATTTCACTCCTATGTGGAATTAAAGAAACAAAACAGATGAACATAGGGGAAGGGAAGGAAAAATGAAATAAGATGAAACCAGAGAGGGAGGAAAAGCATAAGAGATGCTGAACTCTAGGAAACAAACTGAGGGTTGCTGGAGAGGAAGTGGGTGGGGAGATGGGGTAACTGGTGATGGGTATTAAGAAGGGCGTGTGATGTGATGAGCACTGGGTGTTCTGTGCAACTGATGAATCACTAAATTCTATTCCTGAAACTAGTAATACAGTATATGCTAACTAAATAGAATTTACATAAAGAATTTCTTTTTATTTTATTTTAAAATTTTTTATTTATTTATTTGACATCAGAGATCACAAGTAGGCAGAGAGGCAGGCAGAGAGAGAGAGAGAGAGGAGGAAGCAGGCTCCCCACTGAGCACAGAGCCTGATGCGGGGCTCCATCCCAGGACCCTGGAATCATGACCTGAGCTGAAGGCAGAGGCTTTAACCCACTGAGCCACTCAGGTGCCCCTACATAAAGAATTTCTTAAAAAATAGTAATGCCACCATTGTTCCGCACTTAGATAACAATTTTTACTTAGGAAGAAGTATTTTATTATTATTGGTGGCACATGATGATAATACAAAATAGGCTAACTTCCAGTTAATTTTGTAATTTAGAAAAGACTCCACAGAAAATGCATTAAATTATGGGAAGCTGGTGGTTCAGTTGGCTGAGCATCATACTCTTGGTTTTGGCTCAGGTTGTGATCCTGGGGTCCTAGAATAGAGCCCCACATGGGGTTCTGAGCTCAGTGTGAAGTCTGCTCAAGATTCAATTTCTCCCTCTGCCCACCCCCTACTGTCTGTCTCTCTCACGCTCGCTAAAGATGGGTAAATAAAATTTGGGGGAAAAAAGAACAACTTATTACCTGCACCAGGAGTGGACCGTTCCCACTGCCCTGCCATTGGTATGCCAAACAGAGCCTGATTCTGGAAAACAACAGCATAAGGATGTAGCACTAAACGACCTCAGTTCCTCCAGTCTGAATGACCATAGACCAGAATGCAGAGACCCAGACTGGAGCAAGCACCTTCTGCATAAATTGCACAACCCATGTGAAACAAATAGTTTCTGACTTTCAGAGAAGTCAAATAACTGGCCCAAGCACCTAGTTAAGGGGTAGCTACATGAGACAGACTTCTGGAACTCACCAACATCTGTCTTCTTTCTTTCTCTGGCACACTGCTAGATCAGGTTCTCATCCCTTTGTATTTAGGTGGGGTCATGTGACTAGTGCTAGCCAATAGAATAAGGGAGAAAGTGGTCTATGCCCCTTCTGGCCCTGGTCCCTACAACAAGTCCTAACCTCCAGATGCTCCATGCCCTTTCTCTTTTCTTGTCTCCTGGCTGGATGCCAAGGGTCCCATGGAGGGCTCAGATGAAGCACTAGGTGGAGGAAACCTGGGCCCCCAAATCTTTACGTGGACACATGCCAGTGTGATGAAACACAAGCTAGCCTATGAGGGGATGAGACGCCACACAGAGCAGAGATAAGCCATCCCCGCCAGCCCTCTTAGACTAGCCAGCCCCAGGCAGCTCTGCAGATTCTCACATATGTATGAGACACCCGGTATATAAATATATAAATGGGTTATGACATGGGGGAGAAATGCACATTTATGATGTGAAGCTACTGAGATGTTCATGTTTTTACAGCTGTTACACCACAGAGACACCGTGCCATAGTATGAATCAAGGCCAGTTTGACAACAAGCCTGTAGTCCCAAAGGGCGCAGAGCATGATTGAAAACAGATCCTACCTCCTAGCCCAGATTCCCCAAATTTCACCTGGCTGCAGAGAAAACCATCCCTAAAATCCCATCACACACGATTCAGTACTAGACTCCAGGAGAACTCTTAGGAAAATATCGTGGAGCTTTTGCTACATAACAAAGCACTTCAACACCAAGTGGTTTACAGAAACAATGAAAAGAAAAAAACAAAGAAATACGTAACGGCAGCTCACAGTTTGGAGAGTGTGCAGTGTGGGGCCTCTCACAGCTGAATGGTTCTTCCAATCTGGGCCAGACTCTGTTAATATCGGCTGGGCACGCATGCGTCTGTCTTCAGCTGCAGAGTGGCGCTGCAGCTGGCAAGTCCGTCGTGGCTTGGGCAAAATGGCTTACCTCTCCTCCATGCAGTGTCTCTTCCTCCAGCAGGCTAACCTGAGCTCAACGAGGTGGTGGCAGCAGCCAAGGTCACAAGAGCAGCAAGAGGAGAAACCTCAGCACACAGGTATTTCCAGTCAAATCAGGACACGTGGCTATGCCAACAGTGGCGTGGGAGAGCATTAGCTAATGCTTGGATACAGGAAGTGGGAGCTAATGTGGTCATCGTCACCATTGATCTACCCCAAGAGCCAAGGATCACTGTTTGGGGACCAGAGCACAAAACAACTGTGTCACCGACTCTCCAGCCCTGACCTCCAAACCTCCACCAATAGTAATACAATCTGGGTGAGGGGGAGGGGGCAGGCAACAACATCAGTTGGCTTTTTTTTTTGGAGTTTACTGGAAACCAAGCTTGGGAGGAAATGACCAAGTCATTGTTCCTGTGGTTGATTTGGCAGAATTCTGGAAGCAGAGAGTCGTCTCCATCTGACAGAAGGATGGTTCCACTGGGTGTGAGATATCTTCTTCCTGTAAAAAGTGAGTCATGGTAAGAATAGAGTGCCAGACCTCCCTCGTACTCGTCAGCGTGGCAAAGGAGAATGTGACCAAATCCATGACGAGTGCGCTCCCTTTCCTGGGAGGCAAGGAATACAAGAACCTGGCAGGAGAAAGAAGTGCTCCTGGGGCGGCTGCCCCAATCTGCTCTCTGCTAGCGTTTCCTTTTGTCTTGATTTCTATGTTCCAAATCTTCTCCTTGTGCCTTGCTGTTGTTTCTCTAAAAATGTCTTTTACTTGGCAACATCCTAACCAAGAAAAGGAAAATATCTAACAAGAAAAAAACACAGCTTGCCTGTCATTTCAGGGACTTAGGGACAGAACAATAATTCGTTATTGAGTTATTACGGGTTGAATTGTGGCCCCTCAAAATTCACGTGTTCAAGTTTGAACTCCCAGGACCTCAGAATGTGACCAATTTGCAAATAGGGTCATTGCAAATGCCATTACTGAAGATGGGGTCATGCACACAGAAAGAACAGACTTGAGATGATGAAGCAGAGATCGTGGTGATGCAGCAGGAGCTAAGGACCCCAACGATTGCCAGGCCACCATCAGTAGTTAGAAGAGGGGCATGGAACAGCCTTCTGAAGAGCAAACTCCACCAATGCCTTGATCTCAGACTTCTGACCTCCAGAACCAAGATGATACATTTCTGTTGCCTAAGCCACTCAGTCTGTGTGCTAATTTTTGTTACAGTAGCCCTAGCAAAACAACACAGGTGTGAGTAACTACCTATGTCATGGGCCATTTCCACTCATTTTCTGTCCCACTTCCTTGCCCCCAAGACTGTTGGCTCCACTTCCAGATGAGAACACTGAGGCTGAGCCAGCATGGTCAAAAGCCAGGCTCAAGCCCGGGGGTCCTGACCCTGTCCATGCATTTTCTTTTACACAATGTTGCTGCCTACTGGTTGCTGGCAAAAGGCCGATGGCAAGCAATTCTAAAGGTAGCTAACACCCCCATTGTGCCACAGAATGGTTGCTGAAAAAATTAGTTCTTAATTGATTCTTCATAAACTTGATGATATTTTAAGTATTTCCAGGAGTTCCCTATTGAAAGGAGCCCTATGGGAGAACCTTTTGTATTGCAAAGGGTCCTTCTGGGTTGTGAATGATAACTTTGCTTCCCTCTTGATTCATTTGCTTTGCAAGTGTAATTCGTTCTCATAAGAGAGGTTTTTGAGAAAGCAAGACTGCCTTCGGTTCTGCACCTCTGCCTTGGCTGGCGGGGGCTCAGTATATGCTTGCATTTGCCATTGTGGTGATAGCAGTGACGGGCATCCACCGGTGGCACTGCCTTTTAAATACAGGGCCTGTCTGCAGTGATTTCCTCCCATTTCAAGCCGTTTTCAGCATCCTCAACTTAAAATCATTGCTTGGGTAGAAAAAGGAAAAAACATCATTTTGCTAAATGCCAACATTTACCTATTAATTACTCCCTAACTATTAGTGAGCTTTGTGTTAATTACTATTCCAAATTCCTAGGTGCTGGTAAATTAACAGGTGCTTCATTTCCTTTCCTGGGTCTGTCTTCAGGCTGCCAGGGCAGAAAGATTCCCCTCAGGAGATGCATATGACCCATCGGAGAGGGGCTGGTGGTCGCTAGAGTGGCTACAATCCTCCTACTTTAATGACAACCTCTATTTGGGAAATATAGTTTGCCAATGTTTTAGATAACTTTCAAGGTTCTTTCCTGCAATCACTTTCATTATTAGTTAGTTAATTCACAAGCATCAAGGGAGTATCTACTAAGTGCCAGGCACTGTCCTTGGCCCTGAAGATGCAGAGTTGAGCAGAGGAACTCCAGCCCTGCCGCTCACTCCTCACCATCTAGCAGGAAGCCACGTGGGTAAGTCAGAACCACAGCAATGTGGTGAGTGCTCTGTCAGAAGGCTAGAGAGCACAGAAAAGAAGCGCTACACGTTGCTGGAAATGGCAAAAACCATTTCCCAAAGTTGGCGGCATCCTCACTAAATCCGAAGGCTCAGTAGGAGTATGCCCAACGCATAATGTGACAAAGGACATTTCAAGAAGAGAGAGGAGCGCGTGTCAGAGGCAGCTCTGAGCACCTGGTGTTTGGAGACTGGTGGGTGGCTAGACACAGGAGCTGATGAGGGAGGAGCAGGAAGTGAGTTTAAACCAGTTTCCCAGGGGGCAAGATCGCAAGGGAGCTTGGACGTTAGTCCACTAGTCATAAGGAGCCACCGAAGGGTTTTATCCTAGAAGGGGGGACTTGATTAAATTTGGTGGCATGGAAGGTGGTCTGCAAAGTGAAGGGGCTGGAGGCAGGGAACTGAATGGGGAGACAAATACAGTAGACAAAGGTCCAATCCAGGGGAGCAGCGGGACAGACGGAAAGAAGTGCTTTTGAAGGTCTAATTAGCCTTATTAAGCAATTCATCAACAGGGCAGCATCCCACCCAAAAGGCAGAGAGATACTCCAAGGAGTTGTATGAAATGGAAGGTGTTAATAGGCAGGAAGGTGAGGCAGGGAAGTTATTAGGGGAAAAAAAGACAAAACAAAATGAGAGAGAGAGAGAGAAAGGTTTGTTTCAGATCATGACATCTTCTTTTCAGGGAAGGAAACAGTTTCCTTTTTTTCTTTTTCTTTCTTTCTTTCTTTTTTTTTTTTTTTGCTATGGATAAAAATATGATTTTTAAAATATGTATTTTTTTTATTGAAGTATAGTTGACACACAACAGTGGGGGTTTTCTATTTTTTTTTTCATGCAGGTTACCTCACGAGTGCTGATTGGGAAATTTCTGATTAACTTTTAAAAGGTCACAATTAAAACTGTAATTAAGTCTTAGTTTGCTACTATCGGGGCAAACAACACCATTCTGAGCTTGTTTCTTTTTCTTTCTTTCCATTCTTCTTCCCTCTCTTCCTCTTTCTCTTTCTTTCTTTCTTTTCTTTCCATCAAATGTACTCAGCTGCATTTTGTTTTTAACAGTATGTTTAGAGTGCAGATGTCACAAGGAAGCTTCCAGAAATGACATTTGTGCTCACTGCTTGCAGGGCGGGTTAGGGTCTGCTCACTCATTCTGACCCAGCCACCGTGAGGAAGTCACACCTGAGTCACAGAACAAGTGAGTCCCGTTTGCGTTCGCATGAGCAGGAAACGCTGGCCCGAGGTTTTTCAGTCAGGTTTCCAGGCACACATCACGGAACCCCCTTGGGCCACCATAAGCAGGAAACGAATTTATTAAAGGATACTGGGTAACTCAGAAAATGTCCAGGAGTGCGGGAGGGTTAGGCCTGGGAGCCACAAGACTGGGGTGGGCCTGGGACCACACTCCGGATGGCTTCTGAGGAGACCCCATTGGGTGGGGGGCTGACAGCACACAGTTCACACTCCTGACCCTGGAAGCCCCAAATTCTCCTGCCTCCAGCAGCCCAGTGCTCCCTAGTTTCCCTCAGCAGAATGCAGTTTCCAGCACCTGCTTCCTCAGTCCATTGTTTTCCTAATCGAAGTCTCCAGGCAGCATATCTGACCATCGGAACTTGGGTCTGTGAGTAAACCCCAGCTATAAGGAAGGCTGGAAGCCTTTCTCCTTGAGGAGGGGAGGCTTGTGTTGCACAAAATACCCCAAACATAAGAGGGGTTTTAGAGCACGTGATTAGGAAACAAATATTAGCTCCAGGAGGCAGCATGTGAAGAAGACGCTGGAATTAAGTGGTCTCTTCCTCCTGGGCTTCGTGAATCACTGCTTTTGTAGATATTGCAACTTTTTACTTTATAGGATAGTTCTTTTCCCCAGACTGGGAAACTCCCCGTGGCAGGTGCGGTGTCATTTTTGGCTTTGTGTGCCACTTTGCTGATGCCGTACCCCAGGAGCAGCTCCTAAATGCATGTCTCCAAGCCCACGACGACCATAGAGCCTCAGGGCTTGCTCATTCAGGGAGGCCCCACCACGTACCTTCCGTGTCCTGACCTGTGTGGGTCACCGCAGCTGACTCAGCACCTGGACGGGGCACAGGTGGGCTCGCACCCTGCAGTCACCTTCTGAGCAAGTGCACAGGGATGGCACCCGGCATGGGTCATCACAGTGATCACCCGTCATCCTTATAGGAATAATGAGTTTGCACTGGGAGAGCGGCCTTCCTTCATCATTCAGGGAGGTCAGAGACACCTTTGGCAGGCCACCCCAGCAGCCCCTACTTGGCACTACTTTCCAAGGATGCTGTCTCAATAAAAAGAAACCCAGAAGGAAGAAGTACTGAATTCCAAGGCCATGTAAGGAAAGGACCTCATAGGCCATCTTGTCTTTGAAATGAGGACTCTAGGCCTGGGGGAGAGGCTTAACCCACTGGTAACTCTGTTCCCATCTGTCTTTCTGAGAGGGAATGCTCAGGGATGCTCAGCGTCCATGCCACTGATTCTCCTGCAGCCCAGGGTGTTGCCCAACTCTTACTCCTCCTCCCAGCAGAGCCGCTGCCCCCAGGAGATCGGAGTCACTGCAGGGAAAGAAAGCCATTCATCACAACTCTGCCACAGACTTAATCATGATCCCAGAGGGGAGAAGTGAGGCCTTGGGCAGATGGCTTCACTTCGCAGTCTTGAGTTTTAGTGTTGAGGGTTAGGACTCCCCATGGGGTTCTGACCAGTTTCCCTGGAAACACAGGCAGAAAGAGTCTTCGAGGAAGCCAAGCAAATCTACTGCAACCAGGAACCCAGGCCCAACACCACCCGCAGACTTCAGCAACTTCCAGCGGATTGAGGTAAGTGGGTTCACTAGAATTCAGGGTGAGTCAATGCCCCAGGTCCCAGTGATAATGGGGGCTTCTATGTCTTGCTTTAGTTAAGCTTTCAGAAGAGTACAGTGTGGACTTCTGATCTGCCTCAGTGTAGAACCGAAGACACAGATTTTAGGCATATTGAGATTAGTCTCTTGCTCCTTACCCCAATCCCGGTGTCCATGCTCTAGGTTTTCCTGATCATGGCCCCATTCTTTTGAATCTGAGGTTTCTTAAAAACCAAGCCTTTAAGCAATCTCATTTTAAGTTATTTTATGTCTACTTCCACCCAAACAAGATGAGGTCCACTCATCTTGAAGTTACTCTCCCTCCTTAAACAGCTGAAAAGCTGGACAAAAGGTATGAACAATGGGTTTCAGACACCGGACAACAGGCAGTAAAGGACAAAGCTCCCTGAGAAAGGAAGAACAAGGGAAGCCCAGCGGTGTCCCAAAATGATGTCAGGGAAGAGTTTCCAGGACACAGAACAGGGAGGAGGAGACCCAGGCAAAGTCTCCCAGAGTTGGGAGATGCCGTTGGAAGATTCAGGAACCCAAGGCAGCTCCAGTTCACAGAGCCAGATGTCAGTGAACACAGACCTGTGCAGAGAGAGAAAACTGCAGACGTCTTCAGAGGGTTCCCTTGGAATCTTTGGCCGAATACCGATTAGTGATTGCGTGTGAGGAAACTAGCTGAGACAAGAGAAAGACCCACCAGAAAAGAGCAGGAGAAACAACTTCCAAAGCCCACACAGAGCTGGGTATCATCTGCAACAGTTAGAGTGGAGAAACCTGAAGTATGTAGGGTATTAGAAAGACATCTGAAAGACTACTGTGGGATGAGATTGTCTGGTATCACTCAACAAAGGTCAACAGCAAGCCTCAAAAGGGCCCCACTGTTTTTTTCTTAACTGCATCCCAGGACAAAGCACAAAAGCATGTAAAGGAGTACCAAACATTCAGCACCCAAAAACAGAGAATGTAAAGTGCTTAGCATCCAATGAAAAACGGTCAGGCATACGAACAAGAAAATATGTATGATCTCTTGTGAGGAGTCATACATATGTGTAATCGGTGGTCCTCGTGTAAGAAGAAGGAAATAATGCTAACAGTTGAAATCAATAAAATCTTAGAAAGAATAGCAATAGAAAAAGGAAACCAAAAGCCAATTCTTTGAGAATGTCGATGAAATCTATAAACCACTACACACACTGATCATGAATAAAAAAGAGAGAACCCAAATGGCCCACATCAGAATGAGAAAGTGGACATCACAATAGATCCTATAGAATTAAAAGGATAACAAGGGGTATGATAAACAACTTTATGACAGTAAGTTCAGTGATTTCAATGACATGGTACAAATTTCTTAAAAGGCATAATCTACAATACTCTACCAAAAAGAAGTAGTAACCTGAATTGTCTTAAAGCTATGAAAGACTTTTTTTTTTTTTTTTTTTTTTTTTTTTTTTACTAAAAATTTTTGGATGAAGAAATTGCAGGCCAAGAAAACTTCTCTGGCAAGTTCTACCAAACATTTAAGGAAGAAATGATACCAAATCTACACAAACTCTCCCCTCAAATTGAAGAAGAGTATGGTAGGCAGAATAGTGGTTTCTACAGATGTCCATGTCCTAATCCCTGAAACCAATGGATGAGTTGCCTCACATGCCAAAAGGGGCTTTATAGATGTGACCAAACTATGGATCTTGAGATGGAGAGATTACCCTGCATTATCCTGGTGGGCCCAGGGTAAGCACAGGAGCACTTGCAAGTGAAAGACAGAGGCAGGAGAATTGAAATTAGAGATCAGATGATGCTACACTGTTAGCTTTGAAGAAGGAAGACAGGGCTGTGAGCCAAGGAATGCAACAGTCTCTGGAAGCCAGAAAAGGCAAGGAAATTGACTCTCCTAGAGCCCCAAGAAGGAAGTCAGCCCTGCCAACACCTTGATTTTAGCCCAGTAAGATTCACTGTGGACTTCTGACCTCCAGGACTGTGAGATAATAAATTTTGTTGTTTCAAGCCACTAAATCTGTGTTCATTAGTTCAGCAGCAATAGAAAAATAATACAAAGAGGGAACACTTCCAACTCTTCCTATGAAGCCTGCATTATCTTGATACCAAAACCAGACAATGGCATTACAATAAACCACAGAAGAACAACATTAGATGTCATCAGCAAATTTAAGCAAATCTACTCTACCAATATATAACAAAGATAATTCCTCATGCCCAGATAGGGTGTAACCCAGGAAAGCTATTATGATTCAATATTCCATTGCTTTTCCAACCTGCTCCAAATCCCTTTAATAGCCCTGGCCTCCAGCAACCCACCCTATCCCATCTTCCACCTTTCCCATTCCACTCTTCACTCAGAATTTATCTGCCTCAGCCTTCTCAGCATTTCCTAAATATATAACATATCTCTGTATGCTCATGCCTTTGCTCATGCTCTTCCCCCGCAAACAGTGTCCTCTCTAGCTTTCTCACTAGGGACACTTATTCACTCTTCATATCCTAGAACAGATCTCTTCTGGTGCTCTGAGAAGCCTTCTGCTTTTAGTCTCAGGCTCTTCCTCCCCATCTTCTGTCTCTCTCCACAGCACTCCAATGGGACCCATCTTATAGGACTTCACCTTCTGTTACAATTCTTTCTTCCCAGACTGTGAGTTCCATCAGAGCAAGAATGGTGTCGAATTCATCTCGGAATCCTCAATGCCTAGTACAGTGCCTGTCACGTGGGAGACTCTTCATAAATTACTGATCAATAGATACTGCACTAGAGAATAGTTGACAGTCACTTGAGATAGAGTCTAGTGTTCTGTGGCACAGAGGGAACTAATCCACAAGGAAGAAATGAGCCTCAGAGACTGGAAGGGTTCCAAAAAGAAACACATCATCTTTCCACTCAAAATTACATCATCTAATTGACATGCGTTTGAAGCCCCACCACGCTGAACCATTTATACATATGATATACCTTTTGAGGGTAATAAGGAGGATGTAATTAATACCATTTTTTAAGGAGGAAACTGGAGCTGAGGAAGGATAAAGTGTTCACCCAAGATTGTGGAATGAGATAATGGCAGAGCAGTGATATCCGCTCCCAGGTGGCTCACGGTACCCTCCGCTGCCTGTTCCTCTCAGCATATGCCACAATTTCCCACCTCGACCTGAAGGAAGTGAAAATTAGATGCAGGCATCCCCTTTGCAGTTCTGAACCACATGCCCTCTCGATGATTTTCACTGTAGGCTAAGGTACTGGAGGTCTCCCCAGCCTGGTAGAAACCCTGGCTGCCCTTTGACCACTACATCTTCTGGCTAGCAGAAGGTCTTATCTCTGGCAAAGCACTTAGAACACTAATAAAAATGAAAAAGAGAACATGTTTGAATGGAAGACAAGTAGGTACAGCCAATAGCCCAGTGAGCCTTCCCATTTTACATCTTAGAAATCATGGACTCACCCAGACACAGTCAGCCATCCCCACAGTCATGGCATCTTCACCTTGGGGTGTTGGGGGTCACTGGCCAGTCTGACACACCTGAGATTGGTCCCTTTATTCTTGTTTGACAGGTATCTTCTCACGCTAATCTCTCTAGTTGGTCTTTTGGTTTTTACCATGTCTGCTCATCTATCTTCAACTTCACCTATTCTGCCCAGCTGTGTCCCCATCCCTGCGAAACTTGGGTAACGTAGATAAAATCTCTTACTTTTGTCTCTACTCCTTCCTCACCTTGGGAATTTCTTTTCCATTCCCCCTTTTCAGATCCCATCACTCTTTATGTAGAAAAGGAGCTGAATTCTTTCCCCTTGATCATTTTTTTCATCTGTATAATGTAGTATTTTAATCTCTTCCTGTATGGGAAGAACATGCTTAGTCTCCTTTTACCTCTCCAGAATTATTTCGTTTGCATTCATTTTATTTTTTTAAGATTTTATTTATTTATTTATTTATGGGAGAGAGGGAGTGCAAACACAAGCATGAGCTGGGGGAGAAGGAAGAGACGAAGAGAAGTAGACTCCCCACTGAGTTGGGAACCCAATGCAGGACTCAATCCCAGGACCTTAAGACCATGATCTGAGCCGAAGGCAGATGCTTAACCAACTGAGCCACCCAGGTGCCCCTGTTTTGCATTCATTTTAGCTACTACCATAGCATGCTTAGAAAGATGTTCTTCCTAAGGGGGTGGCTCTTGATCTTTGACAACCAAGAAGAACAGACAATAATCCTTGTGTAATGCTTTCTAGATTGAACACTGAGGTGCAAAGTTCAGGGACACAAGCAGAGACAGATTTAGGTCCCTATGACAGTAGTAGTGGTAACAATACCTGACATTGGTAAAGCTTTTCACCTGATGAAAAATGAAAAAACATTTCTCTGATGGCATTCCTCAACCCTTAACAACCATTTAAGGTGAGCAGGGCAGGGCAGTTTCCATCAGTAATAAAAACAGTTGCTTATTCCAGGGGTAAATACTCACAAAGACTTCTGCCCTTGTGTTGTGTTTTTGCATGTGACCTGGCTTTCTCAGGTCCTCCTTCTTGAGAAAGAAAGACTGGATTAGCTCAAATGCTTAACCCATACCCTCAGAAAGCTCATTTGCTTTTGCAAGATTTCTGCAGTTCCAAGAGGCTGATGTCCTCAAAGCATCCTCTGACTCTGACTTCATGCCACTTTTCAGCTCCTGCTCTCATCCAGTTGTCTTATGGAACTCAGCATTACTTTTTAATTTACATAGACACCACACACACACACACATACACACACACACACACAGAGAGAGAGAGAGAGAGAGAGAGAGTCTTCATAAATAAGAAAGACTCTGTTAAAGGTTTGGGGACAAGAAGAGTGAGTCTTTTACATGAAAAAAAAATTAATACAGACCTTTTAAAACTGGACATCAGATTTCCCTGATGTCTCCCTACCCATCTTAGCAGGCCATCCACTCTTTCCTTCCCTGTCTTCTCTTTATCCCTCAAATTCACGTTCATTTCTGTGGGAGAACCAAGAACCCACCAACATCTTTCTACCAGGTCTCAAGTTCCTTGTCATGGAATTCTCACCTTCTGCCCCAAACATTTTATCAAGGTGTTTCCCAGAACAAATAGGAAATCTGAAGATATCCACGAAGATCATCTTTTTGAATTCCTAATATAAGCAAGGAAGCTGAGTCTCAAAGGCTTTATGTGACCTGCCCACGGTCAGGGAGTTGGTATCACTTCTAATCTTCCATTAACTTCAGGACACAAAGCCTGAGACATAACTTTCCAATAAAACTCCCTGTGCAAGGCTGTGAGCTTATTTTAAGATACAGCCAATTGTACTTTGAACATTTTAAGTTAACAGTATGGTCCTCTTCACCCAGCTTCATGGAGCAGGGGCAGGGGGCTGTGAAATGAAATTGTGATGTGTGGCCTGCTGGATGCTTGTCTCGTGTTGCTACAGTATTGTGGGTGTTGCCAGCTGCCTCAGGAAGTGTAAACACTAATGTTACTTCTTCCACTGCGAGTGGTACTAACTGAGTGATACAGATAGAGTTAGTTTCTATTCCAGTAAACACAATGCCCAATTTAAAGAGATTCTCAGGTTTTCTCCTTCCTTTCTGTATTGTTTTCCTCCTATATTGCTCATTCCCTTTATTATAATGTGATCTGGACTCGCTTCCATTCATAAATCAATATGTTCCAGCAGTAGTAAATGTAAGTACTCATTCCAGGGGTAAATGCTCTGAGAGATTTGTACCCTCGTGTGTGTGTGTGTGTGTGTGTTTATTTAGCCTGGACTGAGGCTCAGGCTGAATTTTCCGAGTAAAGACCACACACACTAGAGTTCCTGCCACAGTCAGTCCCTGGGGACCCTCACACCAGCGCCTCAGGTGCTCCTGCTTTATCTCAGATACATGCCCGCACCACAGATCGGATGCGGCAATCCAGGAAGGGTGCGACATGGAGCTTGACAGGAAAATCCCAAAGCAGGTACTGAGAGAAACGCGTCTGGTCCCCCAGGTACAGCATGATGTCAGGAAAGCCAGACCTCGGCGCCAGAGCTGCTTCTGGAGTGACACATGCGTCCTGGCGGGGGAAAAAAAGCCAGGGCAACTCCAGGAGCAGTGACAAGGCAGGCAGCAAGATGGAAGTCAGTGAGCGAGGGTCGGATCCATTCTCTCTCCCACCGCGGGACCGAGGGACTGCTCAGGGGAGAGAGGGCAGCAACTCTAGAAGGACGGGGAGAGTGGGCAGCTTAGCAAGATGAGACCCCCCACTCACTCCGCAGAGATCTGTGTACAAACATATATGTATGGGACATTGCTCTGACGCCTAGGGAAACAGCCATAAAAAAATTAAACATAGTTCCCACACTTGTGCAGCTTATCATGCAAAGGAAGAGAGATCATAATTAAATAATCACAGAAGTGGTTAAGTAATTCCTATGGTGATAAGGGCTGTGAGGAAGAGGTAGAGGGGCTGTGTAAATGCGCGCTAGTGAACCCGCGCTGGGTCCGGGTGGTCAAAAGCACCGCCAAGGGGGTTGAACATGTAGGTGGAGCCCCAAGTTGCCTACGTGAATGGCACCCATGAGAGAGAAAAGGTAAGTGCTGAGCACTTATGCATTCGATAAATATTTATTAGGTGCCTACTGTATACCGGGCACACGCAAAAGCATTTGGGATGCATTAGTGAACAAAAAGGCAAAGCTCCCCGCCCTCACGGAGCTGGCGTGCCTGTGGAATGAGAAGATGAAAAGCCAAAATTGTGCGGGCCTCAGTGTGGCTTCTGCGAGTGAGGGGGAGAGCCGGAGATGATGCTATGCAGTAGGAAAGGGCCAGATGACAAAGTCGTCTTCATCGCCGGGAGGGGCATAAGATCCTGGTACTTTGTATCTCCCGTGTATATATGTCACCACCACGATATGGGAACATTCATTAATACCAGATACATCAAAATAGAAATTTGGGGGCACCTGGGTGGCTCACTGGTTTGAGCGTCCAACCTTTGACTTCAGCTCAGGTCTTGACCTCAGAGTCGTGAGATCGATCCCCACATCTGCTCTGCACCCAGAGCAGAGTCTGCTTGTCCCTTTCCCTCTGCTCCTCCCCCACTCCTACTTTCTCTTTCTCAAATAAACGAATAAATAAGATCTTTTTGAAATATAGAAAGGGGTCCTCCCACTTGGGGATGCTATGAAGCCAATACACAGCCTATCCCCTCCAGTAATGACACCAAAACAGAAACTGGAGAGGCTATGGCCAGGAGCCCATCCACACCGATGACCCTTCCACTCTGGAAGCCCCCGCAGGCAGGGATCGAGATTTACCCTGTGCCCAGGTTGATGCTGGCATCCTCTAGAATGGGGCAAATGCTCACCAGCATTTACTGAACACCTACCATGCCCTAGGCATTGCAGGAGGAGATGGACATTTAATGAATGGTCGCGGCAGCCCCACAAAGTAGACGTCGTGTTCTCCCTATTCCTATTTGATAGAGAAAAGGAAGCTAAGGACCACCGAAATTGCACAGCTCGTTCTTGTCTAAACTGAGATCAGAACCCAGGTATGTCCGAATTCAACAGCGTTAATGTTTCACTCTGTCTCCCTCTGCCTCATGGAGACCCAGGGAGCTGCAGGCCCTGGTCCCAGCTCCTTGTTTTGGCTTCCTTGATCCCCACGCCTCCTTCCCCACATGCTATGTCCAGCCGCCTCCTACACACCAACCTCTCCACCAGGCATCGTGAACTTGGATCCAATGCTGAGGGTCATCAGATCCCATTCTGAGGACAGAGCTCACAAGGACTTAGAGACTCACCACAGAAGCAGAGCCTCAGGCCCACCCAGACCTACAGAATCAGAATCTGCATTATATCAAGCTCATCAGGGGTTCTATATGTATAATTTGAGGAGCACAGGTCTCAGCCCAAAATGCCCTTTCTCCTGCTCCTCACCAGGCTATGCTTGACTCAACATCACCTGAGTATTCACAACACACAAGACTGTGCTTACAACTGAGGACACAAAGTTGAATTAAATATGAGACACAAACTCAAGATGATGATCATGTAGTCCTGAGAGAGACATGTAAATAAATGATATTTTTTAAAGTATGAGTGCTAGGAACAAAGTAAGAACAGGAGAGAGTATTTCATATGCCTCACTGTCTCTAAGCAGCATCATAATACCAGGCACGAAGAAAAGGCTTGGTGATATTTCTGGAAGAAAGTGGAGAGAAGGTAATGCAGAGAAAGGGCAGGAGGGAGAAATGAGAGGAGGAAGGAATAGCACTAAGCTGTCGTTTCTAAAATGACAGCTCAAGCAAGATGGGTCCATCAGTGATTTCCCCAGTCAAACTCTTGGATGCCCTGATATCAAGGTCACTATAGTCCCTAACCCACCAGCCTCTCCCCTTCACCTCTGCTCATGTGATTTACTTGGAAAGAGGCCTTATCATTCTCAGCAATTAGTCTAAACATCTTAGATTTGTCTTTGAATCTTCCTTCTCCTTTGGTCTTTCTCAAAGCTATTATAAAATCTTCCTCTTCTGCTCATTCATGTGTGAGTTACTCAGCGTCCAGTGTGTGTTCTGTGCAGGAGTTCAGGGGTAAAAAAGATCATTTCTGGCTGAAATGCTCACAGTTTCTAGGAGTCAGAGGGTCACAGTGTGGGGGCAGACAGGGAACTGAATCTTGGCCCAGCCACTTACCAGTTTGACCTGGGGCAGTCCTTTCCTTGCTTTGCACCGTTATCCATAACGGAGGATAACTGTACCACCTCACGGACTCACATAAAGACTCAGTGAGACACACACGGTCGCCATCATTATCATCGTCAGGGAGCAGGGTGGGCTTTGAACATGCAGCCGGGGACTGAGCTTACAGAAGGACAGAGAAGTGGAAAGGCTGGAGCCCTGTGGAGGGGATGGCGGGTCGTCTGCTCAGGGTGAGGCCCAGGGTATGCCGGAAGCAGAGGCTAAGAAGGCTCAAAAGCCTGCTTGGGGCCCCGTCCTGGAGCACTGCAACAACCCATGAGCTCTGTGGCGAATCTGCGACAAGAAGACACTGCAAGTTTCTACAAAAAGAAGGATCGTGACCAAAACTTGTTTTCACTGGATGTGTTGGCGGACAGTGGCAAAGATGGGGAGGGAAGAGCCTCCGGCCAGAAGTGGGATAGTCAGGAGGAGACACTGCCTTGCAGCGAGAGAGGTGCCAGTTCACTGACAGGAAGAAGACGGCAGGACCTCTGAATGGTAACATCTAGAAGGCAGGTGAACGTGCTAGCCTTGAACTGAGGAAATGTTTGGGCTGGAGGGACCAACTTGGAAGACATCCATGGAAAATAATAATTAAAACCAGTAGCATGGGGACATGCCCTGAAGGAGTTCAGGTAGGGAGGAGAGATCCTTGGGCACACTCTGCGGGAGACGGGGAAGCAAAAGGAGTCAGAGAAGCCAGGAGGAGAATAGTGATTTGCAGAATCATGGGTTTAAAAGAAGAGAATTAAACCCTATGGAGAAGGACCTAGAAAAGGACTCGAATATGGCAGAGACAGGCATGAGTGACCTTCAACAGGACAGCTGAGCAACTAGGGCATCCTTTTTCACAGTCTCTGCAGCCTAAGGTAATATGAGGCTGGTGGGAAAGGCTTGATACATACAGGCTACGTGAAGCAGCTGCCACATCTTGGGCCAAATGCCTTCTGCGAAGAGTCCATGGCCACGGTCCACTTCCTATTGAGCTTAGCCTGATTACTCTGACTTGACGTGGTGGGAGGGGAGTTCACACCAAAAAGTCAAGTTGTTTCTTTAACCCTGAACTCTTGGACCTTGAGGATTCATTTGCTCTCTTGCTTGTCTTCAGGACATCCAAGCTAGGTAGAAATCCATCTCCGTTTTTAACAGCTCCAGAGGCAAAAAACTCATGGTAATCTGTTCTCCAGTTTCTGAATACCCTTGCCAAGGTTAACTAGAAAATAGGCCCTTGTAACCGAGAGTTTCTAAAAAGCACACTTGACAAATTGAGTAATGAGTCAACCAGTAGGAAAAATAAAGTCAGAGATCACCCTGCTTCTGGAAAGACTGAGCATGGGGTCATCGGAGGCTGAGGGAGTGGACTGTAAAGGAGGTGCAAAGGCCAGAATCCCGGAGAGTGTGCTCTGGGGCTCTACTTGGGGAACTGAGGGTCTCTGTCATGCCCAAGACCATCAAAAGCACGACATACAAAGGAACATTTGTGCTGTGCCCTGAGAATAAACTCGAATGAGGTTATTCACAAGGAATGATTGTCATCAATGTCTCGTCATTGAAGTCTTTCCCTTTCTTGGTGCCTAGAGTGGATGACCCTTGAGATGGCATATGGTGCTCAGAGACAAAGGGCATCACTTACCATCAAGAAGGCATGTCGTGAGGGAAGAGTGGGAGGACAAAGAAGTACCGTGCAGAAAGAACTAGAATAAAAATATAGTCTTGCTGTAGGTAAGGAGACAAAGCTTCTAGTTAGGCTATGGGAAATAATATTTTATCATATTAAAAAATAACTTTAATCATTTTAACATTTACTGAGCAGCTCCTAGGCGGGGAGCCCAGCTCAGGGCAACAAGACACGATGCCACATTCCCTGGAGGTGTGAACAGCTCACTGAAGGAGACCCGCGTGAGCATTCTACGGTGACACAGCACGAAAGGCGCTAAGAGAGGTGAGTAGGTGAGGCTCACGGGGCAGGGACACTTACTACTCCAAGAGAGAAAGAGGAGCTTATAGAAGAACAGCACAGAGAGATCGTGCCACGTCTGAGGACTTTCATGCGTGCTACATGGATTTAGCAGTCCACTGGCATTTGCAGACTGAATATTCATGGATGAACACCGTCTCCATTGCATGATCTGAAAGGTCTCCGCCATGAGGTAATTGCTGAGACACAAATCTGAATGGCTTGCCAGGATGCTAGAGCGGACTCACCAGCTACTTAGCTGGTGAATGGACCACACCCGATAGCTAGCATTCATGTCCCCCCACGGCTCAGCTCTTCTCTTTGACATCTATGAAGTCACGCTCCTACTGTAGCTAAGATTTTTTTTTTTTAATTTGATTTGCAGAGCCAGGGAAACATGGAGTTAATAAGGTACAGATGTCATGAAGTAAGGAGTTTATTTTAGTGGAAAAATTTATTTAAGTCACTTTATAAACCACCTTGGTAAAAAAAAAAAAAAAAAAAAGAAAAAAAAAAAGAAATCACCTTGGTCCCCTCTTTATAGAACCATTAAGAGTTTAAAAGGATCCCTTACATTTTTCACACTTTACTGCTTTTTATAGTGGAAATGATATGTCATGGTGACATTCATGATTTTGGAGGCTCATGAAGGTCATGGATGAACCCTCTGAGAATGTCAAGGGTCCAGGTCTGTGAATAATGAGTTATATTTCATTGGTACTCTACTAGATATAACGAGGCCTCATTTTAATTTTGGAAAGTAGGTATATTCTCCTTTATATGCTTTATCTATCGCTTGGAGAAGGCTGCCATTGCTCTGCCTGGTTTACCAAGGCTTAATATGTGCTACCAGAAGCTCAAGGATGATATTTATCCCTGACACTGAAGCCTGACAACAATTAACTACATTCCGCCCCTTGAGTGCTTTTCTCTCCATCTACTTCCTGGAACCTCATAACCGCTGGGACTCAAACTCTGGCCCCGCCCCCCAAATACCCTCCCCGTACTTCAAACTTAGCATGACAACCCACAATCTCAATCTGCTTCCAATTCTGTCTCTTTGTTTTGACTATTACTAAATCAAATGTATTTATTGCTGAAGCCAGGAAATTCAGAGTTGGCCAGACTCTTTCCCCAACATCTAATCAGTTACCAAGTAAATCGATTTTACCTCTTAAATGACTCTCAAATGCAGCCAGGCCTCTCCAGCTCCATGGCACTGCCCTAGCTCTGGGCCAAATCATCTATCATCACAATACCCTGAGCCCCTGCATTGAAACCATCCTTGCTCTATCCTCCAAAAGGATACTAGGTAATTTTTCTCAAACTGCAAACCTTGCACTCATTGGCTTCCAGTGAAGATCAAGATAGCGTCCTATCGATAACTGGTTCCTGGCCAGTGACTCAGATGCCCTCGGTCTGCATCCAACACTGAGGAGCGCCTTGGCTGTGAGCTCTTTATCTCCCTGAGCACGCTGTATTCTTGCAGACCTCCATGCACTCTGCATTTGCCCAGCTCTTGTCCTACACTGCCTGAAAACTCTCGTGTTCTCCGAGAGCCTCTCACAGTACCTTCAGGATCCAATTCAAATGTCACTACTCCAAGAGAGCCACGGTTCTATCTCGTAGGGGCTGGCCCATCTGGCCCCCCACAGTACTGGACACACACCACTATTGTGTATATGTCACAGCACACGCTAACATCTTGTTAACACGTCTATCTCCAGTGATCCGTGAGCCCCCGTTCATCTCTGAATCCTAGCGTGTAGCACAATGCTCGGCCCCTGCCAGGAAGTCCGTGAGCATCTCCTGAATGAAAGGACTGAATGATTGAGATCTGGAGCAAGGCGGTAAAATGACCGAAGCGTGTTATCAAAAGGCAAAAACGGCTTTTTTTTAACTACAAAGTGAATCAAGGTGCCAGAAAAGTTAAAACAAGGATGAAGAATGCTTTTATCTCAACCGACTTTTAAATTACTCATCGCATCTGTCCTAGCTAAAGACTAACCGTAGTCAACCCCCTGCCGCCTGGGAGTCACTGTTTCACACTTGGGCACCAGATCCTGCAACATGTTCAACGATCAGAGAAGAAATACTTAAAGAAATGCTATTGGGCTTTTAAATGTAAAAAGATGCCCAGAAAGAGCCTTTGCTAAATATCATTTCCCATCTGGTACCTGGGACCACAATATCCCAGGCATGGCTTGGGTCATACTGCACACAACGTCCAACACCTACAGCGGCAGTTACTGTAGGGCCATGACAGTGAGGTTGCTCTTTCTTTAGTCCCTCATTCATTCACAGACGACAAGCGGGTCAGCCCCTACGTGCTGTGCTCTGGAGAAGCTAGGACAAGGGTGGGCCCCTGAGATTCCAGCCTTACTACAGACCCGTGTCCTGGACTCGTATCATTAAGCCGTTGCTATTTAAATCCAGCCTGGTTCCAAAAATGTTAAGTTCCCCTTGTTCTTAGCAAGTCACAGGCTACCCTGGGTAACCTCAAGAAGGCTGCTCAGCGTTCTAATCCAGCTAGATGGCCCTGCGGGGCACGACCCGGCTCCAGGACACAGGGACGATCAAAACGCCGTGTTTAGGGTGAGTCCACCGCTGTTCTAATGCCCCAGTGTGGGGGGGGTTGTTGAAAGAGCATTTTCGGAGAAAGAAAAGATTTCGATGAAGGCAGGAGATGAGTAAAAGCTGAGCTCATGCTAGAACCCAAACTCTTGGCATCTGGGTGACGGGGTGTTAGGGCTCGGGGGTGGGGGAGGCGGATCCCTGGGTGCCCTCCCCACGTCTGGTGGCGGAGAGAAAAGCTTCCAGAGCAAATCCAGTCGGGGAAAGGCGTAAACCCACCGCAGTCGGAGCCGCTCCCGGAGGCTTCCTCAAGGTAGGGTACTGGGGAGCTCAAGCCCAACTCCAACCTGACAAACCACATGACAATAACCCACCCGCCGAAGACGGCCGCTCCCCCAGCCCCCGCGGCCCCAGACGGGCTCCCACCGGACTCGGGAGCGCCGCGCCCACCGCGACCCCACCCGGGCCCGGCCGGGGACCCCCGCCCCAACCCGCACGCCCACCCCGGCACCACCCACCGCAGCCCCGCCCCGCGCCGGCCCCACGTGCAGGGCCCCCCCCCCCCCCCCCCGGCCCCCTTTACCCCCCCCCCCCCCCCCCCGTGTACACCACCACCCCCCGCCTGCCACCCGGACGGCAGCCGGAGAGGGACAAAACTCGTGGCGTACAGCCAGGCTCCTCCGCGGATCACGTCCCGGGCAGCCCGGGCAGCCCGGCCCGAGGGGCCCTCCACCCCCGGCCGCAGCCCCCCGGCGCCCCCCAGCCCCCAGCGGCCGGGCCGGGGAGTGCGGGGCGGGGCCGGCGCCCGCGCGGGTCTCCGCCGCCGCCCTCGCCGCCGCCGCCTCCGCCTGCCGCTCGGGCCGCCCGCTCGCCCGCCGCTGGGTGCGCTGCACGCGGGGGGCAGCCGCGGTGCAGAGGTTCATGCAGCGGCGGCGGCGGCGGCGGCTGCTGCTGCTGCTGCTGCTGCCGCCGCGGAGGCAGACAGACCGGGCGCTGCCGCCGCCGCCGCCCTTCCCCCGGCTCCATGCCGCCGCCGCCGCCGCCTCCTCCTCCTCCTCCTCCTCTCCGGCGAGGGGCGGGGGGCTCCGGCCCCGGGTGGGCACCGCTCCGCGCAGCGCCGCTCCCCCCTCTGCCCTCGGCGGGGGCGCCCGCCGCCTCCTAGGAGCGCACGCTCCGCGCGCCCTGCCGGAGAGAGGGGGCGGGCGTGGGCGGGGGCCGGCGGGCGGGCGTCGGGGCGGCGGGGACCCCGCGCGGCGGCCGGAGGAGGGGGCTTCCCCGGAGGATGCCCGGCGGCGGCTACCCGCTCCCGGGCGCGAGCTGAGCCGGACCCGGAGCGGGCGGCGCGTCGCCATGCCGGCGTGACGGGCGCCCCCGGCTGCCCGCGCGGGCCCCCGCGCTGCCCCACGCCGCGCCGCGCCGGCGCCGGGCGGCAGGATGGGCTGTATCCAAAGCATCACCTGCAAGGCGCGGATCCGGCGCGAGAACATCGTGGTGTACGATGTGTGCGCCACCATCGACCAGTGCCCCACGCGCATCGAGGAGACCTCGCCCATCGTCCTGCGCTACAAGACCCCCTACTTCAAAGCCTCGGCCCGCGTGGTCATGCCCCCCATCCCCCGCCACGAGACCTGGGTGGTGGGCTGGATCCAGGCGTGCAACCAGATGGAGTTCTTCAACACCTACAGCGACCTGGGCATGTAAGCGACCGGCGGCGCGGAGCCGGAGCGGGGTCCCTGGCCCCGTCTCTGCTCCCCACCCCGACCCTCCTCAGCTCCTTCTTAACGCTCTCCCCATCCTCTTTCTAAACCTTCCTCCCGCCTCCTCTCCCACCTCCCTCCTCCCTGCGCTTTTGTTTCAGTGACAGGGCGGGTGTAGGGAGGCTCCTCGCGAAGGCATTTTCTCGTGGTTTGCTTCTGACTCCCCGTGAACGCCAGGAGGACGGTGCGGGGTGGCGAGAACGCGACGAGGAGGGTTCGAGAGACGGGCGTGGGGGTGGCTGGCGAGTGCCCTGGGAGTTTCGGGCCGCCGTCTCGGCTTGATGGGGCTTCCCGGGAAGAGTTTGGGGGGAACCTGTGGAGAGAGGAGTGGCGTGGAGTGCCGGGGGCGCACGGGCTGTGCCGCGCGCCCTTCGGAAAAGCCCGAGAGGGCTTGGAGGAGAAGGTCCCGGGCGTCCGAACCGGACTCGCTGGTTGTGCCCTTGTTCCCTCGGCTGTTGAAGTCGAGCCCTTGTGGCCCAGGCCGGGAAGCCTGCAGGCGTCTCCCTTCGGAGCCGCAAACCCGGCAGAGCCTCCTGTCTGGCTCGGCGCCCTCTGGACGAGTTGTGCGGCGGTGGGGAGCGGGAAGGCACCTTGTGCGAGCAGCCTGGGGCTGGCGCGGCGCAGGGTTTTCCTTGGGCTCCGGAAAGTACACGTCTGCTGGCTGTCCAGGGTCCTTACTTGCTCCAGAACTTTGCTAATTGCGGCGCCGGGAAGGATTTCCCAGCGCCCACCGGCGAATCCAGTCGGCGAGCTGGGAGCTCTCCAACTTCGTTCAGCAGCGCCGCTCGGTGCGCGCCGAAGTGGGCGGCTGCGGGCGGACCCCGCACGGCGGCGACTCCGCGGCCGCCGCCGGGAGCCCGCAGCCTGCCCCAGAACCGCAGGCTGCGGGCTGTCGCATCCAGGACTTGTTAGTTACTCACTTGCTGAACTCCCTGCGGGTCTCCTTGCGGAAGCCGGCTCTGAGCAGTTGGCGACCACAGTGGCTAAAAGCTTTGGGGCCTGCATTGTACCTGTGTTAACGGTGTTGGTCTAGAGCACGCTAATTAGCCTGCAGCCTCTAGAGAAACCCTTTTCTGGAAACCCAGCCTCATTTCATGTATTAGCCGAAGACTCTGGAGCTCCCAAGGTTCATGCGTTGAATATATGGGGCAAGAGAGTTTCTATGTTGAAACACCAAACTATCTTTTGTAATGGCATTTCGTAGGCTTTGTACTGCACTCTGAGAGCCTGGAAGTTAACACTAGTCATAGGTGCTGAAAGAAATTTTGGCGGGTTGTTTTGTTCCCCCTGCCTTCCCCACAAAGAGTTTGAACTTTTCTCTTTAAGCATAAAATCTCAGTGCTGGAGGAAGCGCATTCCCTGTGAAGATGGGCGAGAGCCTGGTTTCTTCCTATATGCCTCTGTTCACTCTGTTCTTATCTTTCTGGAAGACAGCCGGATGTAAGCAATGGGGGACATATTATTTTGGGTGATTCATGCCATTTAAAAACAGACACACCCTCCAAAGGATGATTATATCAAAACACAGGGGTCTCTTAAAGCTGTTCTTTTAGAAACCCATTATTTCCAGCCAAGCCAGAGAAAGGCCTTCCCTTTTGTCCTGGCCCTGATGGCAGTGTGCACCTTGCGGGGGCGGGGGGGGGGGGGGGGGGGGGGGGGAGCAGTCAGTAATTGCAGTCTGGGGCCCCTGCAGAGAAGGCCAGGAAGGACTGAGCCAAAACAGCCTCACTTTTCCCCAAACTGCACAGCAAGGCCTCTCTGCTGCTTTGTATCTGTTGTGAATCAGTAAAGCAAAAGCAAACAAATGAATAATTTCTTTCCGTAAAAGAAAATATATTTTACCTCAGGAAAAGCAGAGCTGAGTTATAAACACAGTAGTTGAACTTCTTGAATCTGGGGGAGCGTGTATCCACAGGGGAACCAGCTTTATCGGGGATGAACCGGTGTTAGGTCTGAGGGGCACTTACTCCCTGACCTTCCCTTGCTGAATTCTTGCCTCTGGGGCTAGGAAAAGAGCTTTGCTTTTAAACTGCCACTGCCGGTATTTTAAGAATCTTGGTGTTCATATCGATGGAAGCAAAACAAAACCCAAGAAATTGTGAAGCATATTATTGGAGATCCGGATCCAGAGCCCACCTATTTTCACACTTGCAATAATTGCTCTGCTTAAGCATACTTTACAGGCCAAATTTGACTGAACCCACAAAATATTTATGCCCTGAAAACTTAGCCAGTGCAGACTCTTTCATAGGATCTCATACTGCATGAAAGTCTGCACAGTCTGTTATTACACACTTTAGCCGGTATCTTGAGTGGGGGAAAAAAACACCAGAGGCTGAATTTTCACCTCGTGCAATGCTCTTGTTACATGAAGCATGATATGATCAGAGGGTATAGGTTAGAAAGCTGCCTTTTCAACATTTTAAAAGGCACTGCCAGAGGAAATCCAAAATTTAAAATGGCAAGAAACTTCTGGGGACAGACTTAAAAGAAAACATGAGCTTTTGTGGTTTAAAGTTTCTGCATTTCCAAGAAGGAGTAGGTTTCTGAAGGAGCATTTGAAATAGTTGATGATCATGATGCTGGAGCTTAATTTGAACTTGAACTCAAGTGATTTGGAACTTCCTCGCATGATTGCATAGAAGCCAGGCTGGTGGATACTCACGTCCTCTTATCCAGCTCTCCTTTGGCCCTGGTGAACCCCGCAAGTGCAGCCCTGATCCAAGGCTTCATCTTTTGGGAAGGAGGGGCTCTGGTTTTTTGTCAATCGTCCCATCAATAAACAAATATCCATCAGGCACCTCTCAGAAAGCAAAGGACGGAGGAGGCAGCTTCATCGTTCCTCATGCAGGAGGGAGGGAGGGGCACGTGCAGAACAAGGCTTTGCTCCCAAGTGCTGTAGCAGAAATGCTGGGAAGAGGGGCAGGAGGCCAGGCAAGGTCTTCTAGAGGCAGAAGGACTGGAGCTGGGTGTGCGCAATGGTTAAGATTCAGCTGGACAAGGAGGGGCTCGTTCTAGAAGGGAGGAACAGCAAATACATGGGGACAGGAAAGTCTCAGGTGTCTTAGGAGAGCATAAGGAGGCCAGGGTGGGGCTTTCGAGTAGGAGAGCAGTGGGAGGTGAGGTCCGGAGGCAGGCCAGGGTCTGCTGGGAAAGGCCAGGGTCTGCTGGGAAAGGCAGGCCAGGGTCTGCTGGGAATGACCTGGAAGAGAGAAGGCTGAGGTGCAGTGCAGAGAGGCTCTTCATACTTTCTTCCTACCTCCACAGCATGCAGGGACTTTCAACAGAGACGTAAAACCTTTGTGATGAAACAATTTAGAAAGCTAAAGTATGCCACCTAAGAGGTTTCCAGAGTGAGGTGTGGACAGAGAATGGGGTTCATGTGTCAAGGATGAAGGAGGTGAATCTGAGGTCAAGGGGAGAACAGACAATGGCTAAAGGCGCTCCCCACTCTGAGCCCATGTGCGTCATCTTCTAGAGCGGTAAAGGAATTGTGGTCAGCCTGGGGCTGGGAGACCCTTGGCCTGGGTGAAACCTGCAGAGCTCGTAACTTACTCCTGCCCATCTCTACTCCTCCGTCAGAGCCAATGTTGATGAGACTTGGACTCGACCTGCCCATCTTTGCTGCCAAACCAGTCCAAACCAAGCTGGTTTCTATCCATTCCAGAATCGTTTGGGTGCAGTTTGTGATTTCCGTGTTACCAAGCCAGCAGGTGGTTTTGAGAGACTCACTTTTTCAGCAATATTCTGCATAGTTGACAGATCCCTCCATCTTGAATCACTCCCATCTGTTAGCTTTATGCTGTTCTTCTAGCATTTTCTCTGTCTTACCTCAGAGTACAACTCATGAGGATATTCCCCATCTGATCCTTTCCCAGGGGAATTGTATCCATCCCAATGGCGGTAGATGGCCTGTGTAATACGCGGTCACCTGCAGTACAGGTGTGTGTGTCGATGGACCTTTTCCACTTGTCTGTCTCCAAGGCATCTCAGGCTTCATGTATCCAAACCGGAACTCTTGATTGCCGCCATCGCTCCCCCCCAGATCTGCCTCTCCACTGATCTACCCCCAGCTTGGTATAAAGAACACCTCCAGGGCGCCTGGGTGGCTCAGTGGGTTAAGAACACCTCCAGCCCCTGAGCTGCTCAGGCTAAAACCTCTGTGTGTCATCCTAGAATATTTTCCCACACATCCAGTCTGTCATCAAAGCCCGCTGGTCCCGTCTGTGGCGTAGCTCTGTAATCCGGCCACCGCTCAAATATCCTCACAGGGCAGGTCACCTGCTTCCGCAGACGATTTCCCACCTTCATTCTTGCCCTCCCTCCAAGTGAGATTTTCAAAATGTAAATGTCATCACTTTCCTGCTTTAACTCGTTTACTGACTTTCCATTGTAATCGGGAGGCTCTGTGAAGGCCTCTTCCCAGTCCCTGAATTTCTGTTCTTAAGCTATGTCAGTCTGCTTCCGTTTCCAAAATAAATCACTACTTCATCCCAGTTCAGAACTTCTCCTTGTGTTGATCTCTGTCTGAAATGCTCTTCTTGCCCACCTTTTTCGAGCACATTCCTACTTCTCATTCAGGTCTGAAACCTGACCTCGTCAGAGGCCACCCAGATTTCACAGTTTAAATGAAGATTCTTCTGTTCTCTTGAATGAGACACTCTTCTTTTACTTGTTACAGTTTGTAAGAACGTAACTGTACGTTTACTTAACACCTGACCCTTCTGCTAGAATGTAAGCCCCGTGAGAGCAGGTATCACATCCGTTTTATGCTCTCTGAATGGTGTTGAGCTCCTAGCAGATACTCCATAAACATTTGAAAAATAAATGAGCCATTTTTTCCCACCTCAAGTACTCTGTGTCATCTTCAACAAATTGTCTCTCTCTTCAAAATCAGCTTTTTTTTTTTAAGCCTTATTATTTTTTTTAATTAGAGAGAGCGAGAACACAGCAGGGAGGGGCAGGCCAGAGGGAGAACCCAGAGCAAACTCAGCGCTGAGCGCAGAGCCCAACGCAGGGCTCGATCTCATGACCCTGAGATCACAACCTGAGCTGAAACCAAGAGTCAGATGCTTAACTGAGGCCCCTGGGCCCCCCTCAGAATCAGCTTTCCCGGTCACACCCAAGGCTAACCCGATCAAGCTCTTGAACTCTAGACACCCCAGCCGTGGCTTAGCGTACACACAGTTTCACGCCTCTCTGCTTTCGTGTCGTTGCGTTCTGCGTCGTCCCCAGCAGGTCCGCTGCTGCTCAGCATGGGTTTCCCTCTGTCACGTCCTCTGCCTCCATGCAGATCTGTGCACCAGGAGTGGGGAGCACCAAACACCGAAGCCTCACTTTCACGTCACCTGTGATCAAGTGGCATTCGGTGTCTGCCCACAGAGACGTAACCTGGAGACGGTGTCATAGCACCGTTCGCCCGCGTCACTGCCTCGTGGCCGGAATCGCAGGACTCTGGGTGCTTTAGTACCTCACCCCTTTGGGTCATTTCCCTCAAAGCTAACACTTCCCTTCTTGTCCGTGGCTGCACGCGGCCTGCGCGTGCGGTGTGGCTTTGAGTTTGGCCCGCGCCAGTCATAGAGATGGCTCCTTCGGGCATCTGATGAGCCCCCCAGGCCACTTGCACCAATACCCACCCTGTCCCATTCCTGTTACATCCGCAGAGGGCAGAGCTCATGACCTGGAAGGGGCTAGAGCTGCTCTTCCCCAGAAATGTCAGGGGCTCCCAGTCTAGAGCATCAGATGGGAAACAGGATCCCATTCCCTTCTGAGAGTCCTGAGTGCCCTTGAAGGGGAGCTGGCCTCACCCTTTGCCTCTAATCTTCTCCATCTCGCAGAAGAGGAGCAGGGAGGATTAGCAGGTCTGATGAGGAAGCATTAAGCTCACTGGAGATAAAGCAGGACTCCGGGGCTGGAGGGGGTGGGAGGGACCGGAGGAGACGTCGGACTTGGGTTAGGAGGGGAGGTGAAAATGAAATATGGCTGGTGTCACCCAGATGCTACAGCGCAGCCAGGCACTGGGTGGGCAGGGACAGCAGGGCGTCGGTGACCTTCTGCCGGGCAGCAAAGACAAGGGCTGTCTTTGGGGCCATGTCTGCAGATGCTCCATGTTCCAGGCGAAGAGAAAGGTGGGCGATAGGATAGGGAACTGCAGATGCCGGTGTGGGGCACAAGATGCCAAATACCCCTTACCCCCCGATTTGTACAGTGCTCTGATCTCGGCTGCCCCTCCTGGAGCTCGATGCTGTCAGTGTGCCCATCTTTCTGAGGGGAAGACTGAGGCCCAGGGAGGTTAGAGGACTCAAGGGCACAAGCCTAGCAAGTGGCGGCACGGCAACTGACTTCTGACCCTGTACCCTGCCTATCTGTTTGCTGCCATGCTTGGCCCGGCGAGGTGGGGACCAGCCAGCACCCCGTCCCCGTCAGCGCTAGGAAGCCTGGCGGTTACGGCTGCTAAGGCCTGGGGCCTCACTCCTGCTTCATCGCTCCTCGAGGAGAGGCTCTGGTTTCCCAGAGGCCCCGGTTGAGTGATTCTGTAGTTCCCTTTTCATGCGGCCACTTGGGTCACGGATTCCAGAGGCGCCGCCGTTTCTGACGTGTTCACATACCCAGGCCATGGGAAGTGGCCACCGTTTATGAATGGCTGTCCTGAGAAGAGCCAGAACAGGAAGTGAGCAGCAGCAGGGCATTCTGGTAGCTACTCCCAGACAGGCAGGGCCCGCGTGGTGCCGGGGTCCCTGGGAGGGGTTGGGGCGCACACACCAGCCGCAGAGAAACCCCCACAAGGTATTGGGGGAGCTGCCTGCTATTCTCACTGGGTCTCCCAAATCAGCGAGATACCCTGGAGTCGTTGCAGTGGGTTTTAGAAAGAAGGGCGCGTGTGTCCAGGTGGCGGGAGACTCGTTTGCACCCAGGAAAGCCTCCCGAGAATGGGAGATGCGCTACTGAAAGGCCGCGAAGGGAGAGGGAGAAGCCACGGAAGGTCTCTGTGCCGAGCGCTTTCCGCGCACGGCCCCCACCCGGGAAATCTCAGCAGCCAGGGGTCCCTCCTGTGGCAGCGAGGTTCAGTAGCTGATCCAAGCGGCCCCGCCAGGAGCCCAGGCCCCAGCCACCACTGGCCCCCCTCTCTTTCTAACCCACTGCCTTCACTGCTACGAAGGAGGCGCTCAGAGCTCGCTCTGCAAAATATCGTTGTCCTGCTACAGTTCCCTAGTCTCTTCCAAAAGCGTCCTGCTGTAGTACATTTCTCTGAATTGTGGGTTTTCTCACCTTTGGAAAAGGAGAGAATTGTTTTGAGGTCAGGGGTGCGGACATCTCAGAGCTCCCGCTGAGGGGGGCAGTAGATATTAGGAGTGAGAGCCAGTGCTTTCTGGGGGTGCAGGGGGCACAGAAGGCAGCCCCTAGCTCTCAGGGACCCTAAGCCGGCTAGTCTGGGCCGCAGATTGTGGCTCTGGGCTGCCTTATCAGGACCTTCCTTGATGGTCCCGTGTCAGCCCCGATGGGCAGCATGGCAGTCACCAGCCGACGACTGTCTCCCAGACCACTCAGTTCCTGGGCTTCAGAGTCTGCTTGTCCCCTAGACTCTCCAGATCATCGCTGTTTGGACAGATGATCAGGAAGAGAAAGAAGACCCCCTTCTGGTGGCAAAAGGACCCTTGGCTCACCGGGCCGGCATCCCCTTGGCTCCTGGGAATTGTGGTACTACTGTTCCCCTCCCCAGGCCCCCTCAGGCTGCCATGTTAGCCCTGGGGACCCTTCTCCCTCGTTAGGTTCCAGGATGCTAGCCGGGGGGAACCAACAGCTCCCTGTACCCGCTGAGGATGGCGACTCCCCAGTGCCAGGGTTCGGGTCAGAAGGCCTGGGTTCGAGTGCCCGTCACGTGATCTGTGGCAGATGCCTTAACAATTCAGTGTCTGCTCTGCACACATGTCACTGGGCGATAAGATCTGCCCTGTCGCCGTCACTGGGGGTAAAACCATGAAAGAGCTCTCCAAACTGAAATGGGCTGTGCTTGCTTTACTGTTATCATTATGGAGCGTGACCCTTGTCACTAGAGGATGACTCTCAATCAGCCTCAAGGACCAGGGAGGTTGTGGCTGTGGCCCTTTGGCTTCCGGGCAGGAAAGCGTCCTGACTCTGAAGATGGGGGGTCCCAGACAGCTCAGCGGCTACTCCCGGGCCCCGCTCAGAGCCAGGGATTGGGGGAGGCTGCTGGCTTTGCTGGCTTCCCCTCATCCCACCCAGAAATCACCCGCTCAGAGAGGAACCTAGGACTTGGGGACGATTCTAGAGTGTATGAGCCATGCTGTTGCAGCTCCAAAAGGAGCTGTCACTGCAGATGTCCTAGCCCAGGTGAGCAGGTAGGACCAACACCTGAAATGATTCGCATCCAAATTATCATTAGTGTGTCTGCTGTCATTAATACACTTTATTCTCTCCATATAAAATGACTTTGTCTCTTTGTAAGACGACCTCCCATAATTAACCTGATGATAAACACGAAACATATTTAGGGCAACCATAATTCCCATTTCACACGTGGAAGAGGAAGCCCAGAGATGACAGAGTGCACTCAAGGTCACCCTGGCAGACATTGGGTGGGGCAGGCCCGGGGCCCAGGCCTCTCAGCTCCAGCCCTAGTGCCTCCCGGTGCCAAGTGCACAGTCAGCCAACCCTGGACAGGAGCTGGGAACAAAAGAAGTCACCCTTAGAGCCGTGCACATTGGGCACCTCTGGGCCAGTCTGCATTTGTGGCCTCTGAAGACAAGAGGGCAGAGAGAACACTTCAATGTATTCAACAGAAGGAAAGAGAAACGTGCGGGCTGTCAGATTAAAGTGAAATAAATTTAAGACCGTGGTGTCTGATGGCACCTTACTGGGGTTTCTGGGACAGGCCTGCCTCAGAAAGCCTCTGGCTGGTGCTCTCCTGGGGCCTGACCTTTCCAAGCTGGCTTTGGGCCTGTGTCAGGTGGGGGCACTCAGAAGCTGTCAGAGGCCCGGCGAATGGGAAGTAATAAACCAGCATCCGAGGTCAGCGTCTTGAAGGGCAGGTGGGCTGAGGAGGTCGGGGCTTCCGGGCATGAGTGGGGGCCTAGACACACCTTGGCAAGTTGGGAATGGCCAGAAATAGGCCAATGAGATGTTGCTTTGCTCTAGCCATGGGTAGGGGACCGGGGTCGGGCGCTGGGGTATGTGGGGACCATGAGGCTGGAGGGGACTCAGGCTGGTCTGGGACAGGATGCTGCCTTACTTCCTCCTCCTAAGGGCCACCAGCCAGGCCTCCATTCCCAATGGCAGCCTTCACACCAGAGGCTGGGGGGACTCCATTCAAGACCAGATTTTTCTTTCTTTCTTTCTTTCTTTTTTTTTTTTTTTACAGATTTTATTTATTTATTTGAGAGAGAGAGAGGGAGAGCAGAGAGGGAGAAGCAGAACCCCCCCACCGAGCAGACAGTCCAACGTGGGACTCGATCCCAGGACCCTCTGTCCACGACCCAAGCCGAAGGCAGGCGCCCAATTGACTGAGCCACCCAGGAACCCCTCAAGACCAGATTTTTTTAAAGCAACTCAGATAATTGAGACTCTGTTTCAAACGTTCATAAATAACCTTCACATTTTTTTAAGTAATTTGTGTCAGAAAACTAAGCCCACACTCCCAAAATTTCTTCGTGGCCTTTAGAGCCAGGGAGGCTGTCTAGTGCTGGGCCACACGTGGACTTTAAGGAAGGAGCCGGCGTTTGCCTATTGTCCGTCTCCCCGCGAGGCCATAAGCAGCTTACTCAACGACAGTCAGCCGCTTGTTGAAGACGTGTCTCTCGCTCAGGGCACCACGTGCGCATCTGTGAGTGAGGCTGTTACTTTCCCTGTATCAGAGATGAAGAAACCGAGGCCCAGAGAGGTTGACTAACTTGCCTGGCGTTACGCAGCTAATCAGTGACAGCCGGCATTAGAAACCAGGTTTCCAGAGACTCTGTGACAAGAGGCTGCCTCTATGAAGAACGAACTAATGAACGGATCGGGGGCATTCCGGAGACTGCCTGAGTGCTTGCCTTGGTCCTTCCTGAGCAAACCTGGGGAACAAAGGGTTTCATCATATCGGAAATAGCCAGCCTCCTCGCCTCCCAGCTGGCCTGCTCAGCTGGTCAGGACGTGACATTAATGAGGCTGGGGTCTGGGGGTTGGACCCAAGGGACCCGCTCAGCACCTGAGTTCACATTCTTTACCCTGCCAGCCACCTGGCAGGTGACCGCAACCTCCTACCAGTCAGAGCAGAGTCTAGATTCAAGGGAAACACCCCGAAGACTGCAGGTAGCAGGCCAGCAGAATCAGCCACGGGTCGGGAGTGTCAGGGCAACGTGGGGACTCCTCTCGCCCCCGGCTCATCTTCACAAATGGGGACCCTGAAGCCCAGAGACAGGTCGTGACACAGCCAGTGACCCGAGTCCTTCTGACCCTGGGCACCCCTAGTCCGTGAAGGAGGAACTGGGTCCCCACCCCCTATGATTTCATCCCTGCCCTCATCACCCTGCTCCCTGTTTGCTGAGGGTCCAAGTTTCTGGGCAGAGATCGCCAAGGGAGGGAGCAGCCCAGAGTTCAGGAAGGGCCTGGCCCTCGGCAGCCCAGGGAGGAACCCTCATCAGCCCAAGGGATGTGTGCACAGTTGCCGGAGTGGACAGACCAGCCGACTCCCACACTCCATAGACGGTCGTTAGCAAGCAGGAAAGGAGAGGGTCTCCCCAGAGATGCCCATCACAGATGGCAGGAAGGAGGAGGGTCTGGCAGCCTGAGCGGGGAGGGGTGTGTGGAGCATGCGGGATTCTGCCTGGGCGCCCAGCGACCCAGAATCCCTTTCCCCCACCTCCCACCCCCTCGCGCCCAGGGGCCGATGCCGTACATGGGCCCCCCGGCCCGCTGCCCACACGCAGGCAAGGTAGCTTCGTGGCCCCTGGCAGGTCCAGAAGAAACAAGATCCAAGTGGTGTCAAAGGTGACAGATTGGGGGGGGGGGGGCTCTCCCCTGACATCAGGGCTCAGCTGGGAGGCTCCTGGGGGTCAGAACAGCTGGGGCAGATTTGAGAGGAAAATCCTAGCAGCCGGGAGACTCTGTTCCTGTTGTGGCTCTTAGCTGGGTTTCTCTCCCCCCTTTTTTTTCCTCTTATTTTTGATCACTTGAGGCCTTTTAGCACGGGGGCATGATCTAAGCATGCAGCCGCTTACTCTCAAGAAGGGAAGGGTGGAGGGGAACGGAAGCCAGCCGGTCAAGGTCAGCACACCTTGCCCTTGGTGGGATCTAAGGGGGCATCTAGAGGAAGGCCGGCAGAGGGGGCCACGGGTGCCTCCAAGCAGCCTACCCCCTCGGCCCACCTGGTGGCTCCAAAGTTCTGTCTTCGTGCCACCGCAGCCTGGCCCTCATGATGCCTCGGGAAGGTCTGAGCCACTGTCAAGCGGTCTGCTTCCCCCTGGCACGCTCCTGTCCAGCCTGGACTTCCCTCTCAAAACTTGCACGGGGACCCACCTCCGGCCCTCCCTGGAGGACGAGGCAACCTCAGATCTCCTGGCCTCGTTGGGCCCCTCACGGTGGTCCTGTTGGCCTGCATGGCCTTTTCAAGTCCCGGTCCCTGTCCACCTCGTGCACCGTCTCTGTGTCCACGTCAGCATCTCCCTGCCTGGTTTCTGGCCCTCTTCTCCTCTCGGGCCAGTCACCCTGTCAGCCGGGCCTTAGCCAGGTGCCTGCCCCGGACCCCTGTCCTCCTGGGCCCTCTCTGTCAGACTCCCTTTCTCTCTCTGAGGTAGGACAGCTCAGAGGAGCCGTGCTGTCCTCTGCCCTGGGAGGCTGAGAGCCACCCCGTCCCCCTCCACGTGCCCTCTAAGCCGGCACTCTTCCTCTCTTGAGGATGGGTGTCAGGGTTTCAAAAGCCACGTAACAATCTTTTTGAAGAAAATTGTTTGTGCCCTACAGGGGCAGAACTAGAGTTCTGGAAGTCTGGCAAGGCAGCTGAAACTCAGGTCAGACCAGCAGGCCAGGGACATCGCAGAGAGGGTTGAGTAGGGAGGCGACGGACCGATGCTCCAGGCTCCAGGGCCAGGCCCCTCACAGAAATCTGCTGCAGAGGGAGGGGGTATGAAGGAAGTTGGAGAACATGGCTCACTGCCCTTGTCCTCTTAGTGGCCATCAGAAAGGCCTGGGTGTCGGGAGTAGACCCTAAGATGTAGGAAAGAGGACAACGGATGGGTGCGGACAGGGCCGAGGGAAGCCAGAGCCCAACTGCTCCTGCCCAGTGAGGCCCAGCTCCTGACCTTTTGTCCGGCCCTGCCTTCCTGGGGGTGAACTTGGGAGACCCAAGCCAGGCTTCCACTGATCTCAACCCACCCCAAGGCCAAAGACCAGCCCCCCACACTCTTCTCTGCTGAAAGGCCCTAGGGTAACTGTCTCCGGTCAGGTAGCTGAGCCGACCCTCCCGGACTAAGGGGTGCGTGAGATGGATGGGAAGGTTGGGGCTGGGCACCCCGAGAGGCACCTCCCTCCACAGCAAAGGTGCGTTCCTCCTGCACCGGCTGCCGTCTCTTTCAAATGACCCTGAGAGAGGACATCTTGTCAGAGCCCTGGTCCCCCAGAGCATCACAACACCAGGGGACCCCCATGGGGTTGCAGAAGACTCAGAGAGGGAACTGTTGCATGGAGAAACCAAGGGTCAGACCTGAAGGTTGCTGAGAAGGGGTCACTGTGCAGACTTGGAGCTAAGGGCCCCTCTCTCCTGCAGGAGCCTCCAGGCCCTCAGCCTAGAATGGAAGGGGAGATGCGGCATGGGTCCACCGGATAAGGTTTTTGCAGAAGACTTAGCTGTCAGCTTTTGACCTTGGGATCTGTGCAGACTGTTCCATTTAGCAGCCAATTCTCCTTAGCCAAATGGTCAAAGGGTCACACGGGCCCAGGACCTGAAGCCCGGACGCTTGGGCACAGCACCCTCGGGGATGGATGTGAGCACTTGGGGCCTCAGATGGTTTTCCCTCCGCTCACATCGCACCACCGTTTCTGTCGTGTGTGGTGGTGGCTTCAGACTCAGAATGGAGGAGTCCCAGGCCAGGGACCCCCACCCTGGAGAAACCATCACCCCTGAGCCGAGAAGACCTGGGATGCTTCTGGATCAGCGGACAGATGTGCTTAGGGCTTCAGGGCTTCACGAGGGAAATCCATCCTCCCTTGGTTGCCGATAGGGGTTATTCTAAGATTTACTCTCAGCATCTGGTGCTTCCTGAAACGTCTGGGCATCAGAATTAGGATATAGAATGTCACCTTAGTGTTTATGACTTGCCACACACAAAAAAAGGAAAAGTATCTTGGAATGCTTTCATGCTATTCCAAAAGAACAAATACATTGAAAAAATATTCTATTAGAAACATCTCTGATTAAATGGAAGCAGAGTGGCCGGAGAGACGGAAGTGGGTAGATGGTGAGGCTGTCTTCACTGAGACAGGTCAAGCACTAAGTAGAGCTAGAGTTCAAGAGCGCGGACCTGTTTACAGGGACGCATCGAACTCCTGAGCTGTTACGGCTCTCCCTGCAACCATTTCCAATCTCAGTGGTTCGGTTTCTTCTGTCCTGCCATCCCTGATTGTCAACATTTTGACGTATGCATGACCCAGGACGGAACTGAGATGGAGCGCCCTGACCCTGAGCTCCTTGGCGAAAATCAGCTCCCAGACAAGCTCAGAACCTCGGCTCTGGGTCCCTCCAACCGGCTTCTGAATATGCACTGTTTATGCCCCTGATATCAGACTTGTTCGTTGTGTTGTGCAGATGTTCTGTGTTCCCACCGAGTTTTATCTGCTCCCTCGGTTCGCTACCGAGAAGGTCCGTTGAAACTCCTCTCCAGGCGTGTTCACCCTGCGGGCTGCCCAAGTTTGCTTCATACACTTCAAGGCTGAGCCTGTTTGTTTCTTTGCTTTTGCTTCCTCTTCGTGTTGGAGCTCCGGGGAATCAGTTTTGTAAGTTCAGCCACAGATTCCATGAGAGATTTGCGATGGCGGGGTTTTCGAGATATTTACTTAACTACATTATGACTTCCCCACTAGGCTCTTCCATTCCTCAACTATAGGCAAAAGTAAGGCAAAAAAAAAAAAAAAAATACACTTTTAGAGGCTCCTTTTTCTGGTGGGAAGGAATATCTTTCAGAGCAAGCTGGTAGTCGAGGTGAGGCCCTTCAGTAAGAAGAGCTGAGGTTTCTCAGCTCCCCCAGCATTGGGAGCGGAGAAAGGAACCACGGCACGGTGAGGATCTTGGACTGAGGGAGTCTGGCAAGACCCGTACTGGGCACCGGCCTCAGCCGCCGGAGGCATACTGCTGCCTCAGTGACTCAGTTTCTCTGTGGTGCTGAGGTGACTCTGCCCAGTGGCTGTGGCATTGGTCCCCATCTGTACACACTTCAGGGTCCTAAGTCTACCTTGATGAGCCAGAATGTTCTTCTGGAGAGGAAGCTCTCAAGGCCCTGTCTGAGCACAGCCATCCCCAGGGTCCCTCCAGGGGATCAGAGACTCAGAAGGGTTTGCTGCTGCTTTCTTTGCTCTTCTTCCCTGGGCCTGACCCCGAGGCTCATTGTGCTCTGGCATTCGGCCCTTGGCAGGTGGTGAGCTTGTGTGCCTCCTTCTCTTCCAGATGGCTCCGAGAAGGACCAGCAGGAGGAGGGAGGGGGTAGGGAGGCAATGCTCTCTGCTGTTTGGAAGGCGTAACCAGGGGACCCCGAGAAGGCACCCGTGTCTGGTGCAGCCCAGGCACTCCTCGGGCTGACTCGCCCGGACGTGGGGACAGAGGTGTGGACTCCTGCACCGAGCTGCTCTGGGGTTGGGGGATCCCAAGGCAGTCGGGGGTCACATAAAACTAGAATCTGGTGACGCAAGGCTAGGCTGGAACTTTAGCATCTACCGAAGTGCTTTTCTCTAGGTACTTCCGCTGAGGCTCAGACTTACTCTTCGAGCTCGTGCTGTCATTGTCCCTATAACAAGGGAGAACACCCAGGCTCAGGAAACCTGAGCGATCTGGCAGGTTCACGCGGTTAGGAACGGGCCACACTTGCCACCTGATTCAAAATTGGTGGCTCCCTCTCAGTAGCTGATGGTAGAAAAAGAAAAGGCGATAGAACTTGAGAAGCTGGAAAGGAATCCCCAACCCGGAACTCCCCAACCCGACTGCCTTCTCGCGCGGGCCCAGCAACAGCACAGGTGCGAGAAGAGGTCAAGGCAATCATCCCAGGTTGTACAAACGGCTGAGCGGCAGATCGGCTGAGATCCTCCAAGGATGCAGTTTCTTGTAAAACATGTTGGTTTTTTTATAACAATTCAGTGAGTTTAATTTTTTTAAATATTTTATTTATTTATTTGACAGAGATCACAAGTAGGCAGAGGCAGGCAGAGAGAGAGGAGGAAGCAGGCTCCTTGCTGAGCAGAGAGCCTGATGTAGGACTCGATCCCAGGACCCTGAGATCACGACCTGAGCCAAAGACAAAGGCTTAACCCACTGAAGCACCCAAGCGCCCCGAGTTTAATTTTTTATACGGGCCTTGACCCTCCTCTGAGAAACACACAACAGTCTGCAGGAATGACCTCGCCCAGGTGGGCGCTGCACCGGGAACGCAGAGATGGTGCCTCCCCTCTCAGCTGGGTCTCCCGGCGGCTCCAAGGGGCAGAATGAGTCACCTCCTCCCTCAGGTGCAGGTGGTGCCCGTTGGAGAGCTGAGCTGCACCTCCTCCATCTGACTGGCATGCTGGCATCCGTTCGTTGCTGCCCGATAGACACCGGACGAACAGGGTATGCCAGAAGTTTCACCCAAATGTGTCTCGTTAATACTCGCTGAATTTCACATTGCCTCCGTTACACACACAAAGAAACCGAAGTTCTTCAAAGATCATCTGATTCGCCCAAACTTGTGGTGCCAGAGCCCTTGGCACTATGTGGGGTCCACTGTGGGCTTTGTAATCAGGGAGGCCTGCCTGGAGGAGGCAGAACCCGATAGACCGGTAGAGACCACTGAAAGACTGCCATAAGTTGCCTTTTCTCCAGGCAGAATTATACCAGTTCCTAAAGGGTCCTTACCAGGTTCTAACTTGCTCATCCTTGGGACTCTGTTCCCAGAGAAGGTCTTCACGAACGAGCAGCAGCCACGGGAGGACTTTCCATGTGGACCTTGTTATCCTGGCCTGTGCCTGCTTTGAGTCTCCAGAACCCCAGCATTCCAGTAAAAGAAGCCCCTAGGACTTTTCTGGCCATCCTCACTTCATACTAAGACCGTCTTCCCCATCCCGGCTGTCAGCAAATTTCCCTTACCTGTGTCCATTGCTGTACTGACTAGGCTGCACTCGGTTCTTTCCTGACCGCCTCTCCCAGGACTGATTTCCCTCTGCTCATCGCCTCCTGGATCTGCTCTCTCCTGAACCCCAGACCCAGAGCCCAAAGCCCCTGGATTTAATTATGAGCTCAGAATTTTTAGGAACCTTGATGGTTTTGTGCACGTGCTTGGCTGGGGACGAGACCCACAAAGACAGAGTCGAGGGTCCTTATCCAAAGTCATCAGCTGAGCCTGAGCACTGAATACAGAGGAAGGCAAAGGACCTACAGCTTCCAAGGGGAAGCTGAGGGTAACTGCAGGCCCTGTGAGCCAGAATGAAACACATGCTCACACTCACGAGCCTGTTTACCTGTGCCCAGGTGGACGGAGATGCCCCGAGACTCATTCTCCACCATTTGTCCAGTTTTCCGTCGTCCTGGCTTTCTGGGTTCTGAACTAAAATATCAGTTTAATGTGCCACCCTGAGCCAACAATCAGTAAGTTTAATTCAGACATAAAAAAGTGATTCAGACAGGGTCCTAAACAAACATAATGCTCTGTGGCCCCAGATGTCATAAAACCCACAGTGGAGAAGGTAGACATTGGCCCTTGAGGCCTCTTTAACAAAGTGGCCGTTGCAGTAGCTGTGAAATATCCGTCCGTTGAGCTCAAGGCCCAGAGCACTCCCATGAATTGTCCTCAGGGAAGATTCTGGGCCTTCCAGACCATGTTAATAATAACCATCCTTCATCTCGGTAACAGAAATTTACAAAGAGCTTTGGCTCGTAACATTTCCTCTGCTCCTCACCGTAGCTGTGAGGAAGGCGGGGAGGTATCATCTCTTTTTTGCAAATGAAGAAACCAAGACTCAGCAGAGTTATGTGATATGTCCAAGGCCTGAAGGCAAGGGATGCGACTAACAAGCTTCTTCTAACCCATGATACAACCTTCGCCCATTCTGCCCCCCCTTCCAGCCCTCGGGTTCTGCCTTTGCACGTCAGCTTGGTGAGCAGCCAACCAAGGAGAGCCAGTCACCTTTCATTTGGAAAACTTGCAGAGATGGGCTCGTTTTAGTGCCAGGAATGTGTCTGACTTGTGCTTGTCTTTGACAATATGCAGATCCATGGCGGGCATTTCGCTGACTTCTGCTAAGATCATGCTTTGTGGCCTCTCTGGAAGTCACAAAGCAGCTGAAAGGGAATTTGAGAAAACATCAGACTCATCTATCCCTCTCCCCCAGGAAACCCAGCAACAGGTGGGTGTCCGGTACGACATGGGCCCCTCTACACACACCCCACCACCACCGGCCTTTGCCCATTGAAAACACTCCTTTCCCTTTGAAAACCTGAGCGAAGTGCTGATGGCGTGATGGCCTCTGGACCCGACCTGCACAACGCCCTGGAAGGCAGGATGCCATACGCTCTCAGGGACAGTTGTTTGCCATTCAGACAGGTTAGTGAGACAGATGGAAATACATCCAAAATGTCAAGTCTCACCTCGGTTTAGTAGGAGGCGACCCCGATTTGGAAAAAAGAACATGCTGGAAACAGTCTTGATCCAAAATTTGAGAGTCTGAGGCAGGAATGGCAATTGCTGTGGTCCTTGGCCTCCTGAGTCTGGGGCCGTCAGACAGGGGTCACCTGTCCCTTTGTCCCAGGGCCCTCCAGGTGTCACCTCCTTTACCTCGATTAACAGATTTCCCCCCGGAGGGCCGCCTTCCACCTGTCTTCTCTGGCATCACTTGAGAATTGAGGAGCTGAAGTCTGCCAGGGGCCTTGGAAATGACAGTCCGGTGTCGCAGGTGGTTTTGAGTCCCCCCACTGCTCTCCCCATATCTGGCCTTTTCAAAGAAACTCAGAACTACTCCTTTTCATAGGTAGGGGGTTGGAAGAGAGGGTTGCTTTTTTTGGCGGGGGGCAGATGAATGAGTCACAGAGAAGCCCCTGGTTGAGGCCCCGTGGGGGAGAACACAGAGGAAGTTTCTTCCATAAGGAAATGGCAGACCCCGCCTTCGCCTGTGGGCTATCTTTGATAGATACCTTCAAGGGGTCTCTCCCCTTGAAGCTGAAGATTCCGCCTGGAGGAAAGTTAGTTTACACCTTGTTACTGAAGAAAATAGCTGAGGTTTGAGAGATAAACCTTTGCCCACTCCTGTCTGTCAAGAGCCTACACAATGGGGCGCCTGGGTGGCTCAGTGGGTTAAGCCTCTGCCTTCGGCTCAGGTCATGATTCCACGGTCCTGGGATCGAGCCCCGCATCAGGCTCTCTGCTCAGCAGGGAGCCTGCTTCCCTCTCTCTCTCTGTCTACTTGTGATCTCTCTCTCTCTCTGTTAGATAAATAAATAAAATCAAAATTTTAAATAAATAAATAAATAGATAAATAAATAAATAAAGAGCCTGCACGAGCTCTGAGGAATGGGAGTCCTCTCTCTGCTCCCCTCTTCTTGCCACTTCTGCTTGGTGCTGAGGACAGCCAGCTTCCTCCTCCCCAGGCCTGCCTCCCCGCTCTGGGAGCTGAGCTAATCCTTTAGGAGATATTTAATGTTCATAGGCCTCTCTTGCCTAGAAGCAGTTGAAGGGTTCTTGGGATCCCAAATTTAAATCCATCTCTTTCGTTTGCTACAAATTTATTGCCATCTGTTGATTTCATTCCTGTGACACCCACATCACGATCATTCATAAAGAGGAGCAGAACCGTTCCTAGACCCTTCCCTTACTCAGCACATTCCCGCATCGAAATGCCTGAGCCTGCCTGGGTCCGTGAAAACACCTTCACGCCCCGCCTTGGGGCTCTGGGTCGCTCTCTCCATGCACGCACACACGCACACACACGCACAGTGTGCACACCACACCTCTGAGGGACTGTCAGGCAGTTCTGAGTTTTGGTATTCGTTTCTTGAGTAAGGAGAAGTTGGCACTTGCCTGTCCCTTTACCTCGGGAAGCCTGGTTGCCGGCCCCACTAATTTGGGTTCAGGATGTCTCTGCTGCCTTTTGCCAGCTGTTTTGCCTCGTCCTTCTCGTTCCTTACTCTCATCCAAGGTAAGTTAGCAGATTGTGTCTTAGCTCCCGCAGCCCCTCCTCCCACCCACCGTACCCGTGGGAGGCTTGGAGGGTTTGGGGAGAGACGAATGAGGTGGCCCGAGCCCAGGGCTCAGCCCAGGGCCTGACTCCGGTTAAGGGCTCCCCACGAATTATCGTGGGTGTTGTTTTAGCGTCTGCCAGTCCTGTCCTTTAGCCTAAGCTCTGTCAGATCGGCTCACCCTCTTCTCCCCCCTTACAAGGCAGTGAGGTACTCTGGGCTTTTGTGTCCAGAGACCAGAGAGTAACAAAAGAGCCTGGACGAGCTGGGAAAATTTTGGTTATCCTGCTTGCTTTGTGATTCTGGAGCACCTTCAGAGGACATCCCGAGGTGGCAAAGGGTCTGGATATTCTTTAGGTAGTGTTCAAGGGACTGTAAAAGTTCAGCCGCAGGCAGAAGAGGGCACAGGTGTCTTGGATTATTTGAGGCACCATCCTACAGAAGGCAAAGTTGTAAACTCTTTTGAAAGACCTCAGAGGCTAGAAATAAAGCCAATTATTAATTCATTCAACAAGTATTTGTTGAGCACGGCCAGATAGCAAGAACTATTCTAGGCAAGGGGATGCAGTAATGAATAAAACAGACCAAAAATCCCCACCCTCACGGAGTTCATATTCTAGCAAGTGGAGACAATCGACAAATAAACGTGGTGGGTAGGTAGGAGCTTCTTGGAACCGCACAGCGGGCTGCCCGGAAGCCAGGAAGGCCTCTGCGTTCAGGGATACTTTTGGGACTTCTGTGGCTGCTGGTTAGACAAGATGACCTTGTGAGTACCTTCCAGCCCTACAATCCTGTAAGTCTCAAGCTAGTTAAGATGAGTGGCCTCTCTCTATTCCAGACCAAATGTGCCCTCCACCCTCCAGCAACTCCCACTCTATGAGCCATGTGGTGGATACAGTGACTGGTTTTACGTGTGGTACCGAAACCCACTGCTGAAACGTGTCGGGGGAGGGGCGGTGGTTGCCTTTCCTTGAGGTTGCTGTGCTACTGAGGCCGAAGAAAGAGGACCCCAGAGGGTGGGCGATGTGGTTGGACCGCGAGGGTGTCGGGAGGAGGGAGAGACGGGATTGCGAGCAACAAAAGGAAGGATGGAGGCTTCGACGGGGAGCGAGCAGCAGCAGGAGACAAAGGGGAGCTCCCAACTCAAAACACAGACCACACCCCCCCTGCCAGCCTCCCTCTCCACAGCCCCTACGGCCATCATCCTCTTCTCCAAGCAGCAGTGTCCCAGGTTGCAAGGGTGGGAGGGATACGAGAGCACACGGCTTCTGCCCCCAGCCATGTGCTCTCTCCTGCCACAGCCCTGGAACAAGCTGCCCCCCCCCCCGCCGGGAAGGGCTGGGGCTGCCTCCGTTGCCAGCCTGGGTTGTCTTCCATTCTCATTCTTCCTGAGCTCCTGCACGTGGGGCTGAGCGAGAAAGCCGGCAGGTGCGGAGCGGATGCAAGTGAAGCAGAATCTTGGGCTTCAGATGCTTCGTTTCCGTTCCACTGCGCTGCGCTCTCTGTGTCTTCACGTCTGTTGATAGCATCACGGTGCAGCAGCAGGAACACCGGCCTGCGAGCTCCGAGTTCTAGGATTCTGACATTTCATTTGATTGCCAGTAATTCCTTGAGATAGAGAAAACAGGAATGAGCCCTTTTAACCTGCAAAGTGAAAAAACGGAATCCGGGTAGAACTCATTCATCATCTGTGTTCGTGGAGCCATGACTGGTAGTAGGGCCAGGAGAGCATGACATAGTGAAAAAAGTCCTGGACTTGGGAGTTCAGAGTCCTGGATCCAAATTTCAGTTCTGCTATGGTCCGGCTGTGTCACATAGAATGAATTAATTTTCTAATAAACTTTATTAGCTACAAAATAAACAAGTACTATTATGCAAAATTAATAAGTTCTTGAAGAAGAAAATGTAGCCAATAGGTGACATCATGGTGACATCGTGGTCCCATTAGCCCTTTCTGTGCCTGGGGCAGACATAGCTAATCGATCATAGCACACTCTCCCACCGAGCAGCCCCAGGGACCCCCCGGCTCCTGGAGCCGGCAGCAGCTGCTGAAAATCGGAGCTGGCGCATAAAATGAAATTGTTTGCCATCCCTCCGCTAAATCTCCGCTAGGTTCTCTTCTCATCATCCTGAGCATAGAAATCTGTTCTCTTTTAGCCAGGTCAGCCTAGAACCTCCCTTTCCTGGACATACTAGAGTAACAGAATGAGAAGTTCCGGTTCCGGGGCCCTTCTCTTGCCCTTCGTTGCCTGTGTTGCTCTGGAGTGTAAGGGCCCCTCCCGTGTGCTGGTTGGGAGGAGTGAAGGGGAGAGAGTAAGCAAACACTTTTCTAAACCGTGGAATGCAGGACTAGTGTGTTCAAGGAGCTGACTCTCGGAGCATCTGCTCTGCGCCAGGCACTTCATTAACACGCAGGCGCCAGCCGTGTCTGTATTTGGGTAGGTAAGCATTGCGAGCCCTCCACCACCAGACATCCAGGTTCTCTTCCCATGTGGAAGCCGAGGGGGGAGCCAGGCCTCTGGATCTGGGGCAGACGTACTGCCCCAATTATAGGCAGGGTAGCCTGGAGCCCGGGATAGATGCTTCCTGACCTCATTCTTTTCTTCTCTTCAGCAGATCTGCCAGTGGCCCCTTTCCTCGCTTATCTGCTCTTTGAGACTTTTATGTGGGATTATTGCTTATCAGTAAAGCTAGGCTGCTGGGAAGAGAGAGAAGGAAGGGTCACGGTTGGTAGTAACACTGGCAGGGAGAGTTGGCAACAAGGGCGGCGGCAGCCAGAGCAGAAGGACGAGGCGCTGGGTTGCAGCTGTCCTGTCCCCCGCACCAGGATCAGCACAGGGGGAGCCGTCTGCCTCCTAGCCCCATGCCCGGCCCCACCTGGGCCTCGGCTTCCCACTCCTGGGCTCTGGCAGATTAACGTGCCCTCTGGAAAGCACGTGGGGCTTCTTGGAAAAGGCCACGCTGTGAACTCCGACAGTGGTAGAAGATTGAAGTTTCCTCAGATCTCTGCCTCCTTCCGAGCCTTAGGATCCTCACAGCCTCGTTCTGTTACACCCTCCCTGTTCTTTGCTAGTTCCCAGTGGGTCCCGTAGACAAAAGCCCATCAGTGGCAGAGTTTGTCGAAGACACGGTACTTTTCCTACCTAAAAATACTGGTGAATGGCAGGTCTCCCTCGGAGGGGCTGTTCGGGAAGACTGAGTGCTGATGCTTGCCCTGTTGCTGCGTTTTTCCTGCTCCGTCTTGTGAATGCAGGAACCCCTGCAGATTTCCATGGTGTGGGGGAGATGACATCTCTCCCTAAAGTATCAAAACCAACTTTTAGAAAATGAGTTTCGTATGTATTGAGTCTAAAATACCCCGGATGACTAACCTTTGCCTTACCTTTGCAGAAGGCACACAGAATGGGACCCTTCAGGGGAAAGAGAAACTCATTTAAGCACTGACCCCTCCCAGCCCCTAAGTGACAGCTGGCACGGCGTTAAGCGCCGTGTCAGGGCCTTGCTAGAGCTGATCCCAGAAGCCTGGGGCCATGATGGAAATTGTTCCCTTTGGAATTCTCCCTGGCTTGGGTGCCTCTCCATCTCTCTCCTCGCCTGCCACAGGAGACTCCGTGCCATCCATCTGCCCTTTCTTTGACTCTTCAAGGAGAATGGCCTCACCCAGCATGTCTCGTACGATTGGACTGAATAGAAAAGCAATGAAAGCTTATCCCTTATTGAGAGTGAAACAGACAAGGGCTGGTGCAGGCTTTCATTATAAATGAGGATCCAGAAGGATTCAGGTAATGTAACCCGAATCTCCATCAGGATGGTGTTTCCTGCTAGCCCATCTCCCAGCCTGAGCTGCTAGGCTCATTCCCAAGATACCCTTCGTTCAGAAAGGAATTGTCCTCAGAGTTTTGGACTTTGAGAACAAAAGAATGTATTTTGGAGATTTCATTGCTGTTACGCTGTCATTTAGAGATGATACATTCCTGCCCCACAAGGGACTTTTTGTGTGTGTTTCTTCTGGGGCAGCCCTCAATCGTGTCCACACGGGTGTCGAAAGAAAAATCCTACAACAAGTAGGTTCTACCTGGAAATCTTCTGGAAAGATAAGCCCCTGCACATGGACTGAACTCCTTCAGGGCGCTTGTAGGAACCTCAAAATTGGCCTAATTAATGTTTTTGCATAGTAATATACCTGTTTTCATTGTAGACTTAATTAGCTTCTTTAAAAATAATTCTTCAGGTGAAAGATGTTAATGACTTCTCGTCCTGCCCTGCTGAGCCAAGCCGGAGAGCTTGATAGTTTTAGGCCAAATAAAAGGAAGTAGTACTTTGCGCTGTAGGTAGTAAATGTGCAAAAATCGTTACTCCGAGAAACAGTATGGGCTGAAATTATAAATAGATTCCAGGAATGAACTCTCAGAGAGTCGTGGATGACAGATATAAATGGGGTTATTAAATGGAAGTTAGGGGACATTTCCAAAATACTTAAAGTTAACATTCTAGATGCATCTCCCATATTCTCCCATGACCCTCTGGGATTCCCCGGTCAGGGGTGCCTTGGAAGGTGGGGTGAATGCTGGTCTGACCTACTAAGGTGTTTTAAATTCTCAGTCTCCACTCTTGCTAAGCCCATTTCATCACTTTAATCTCTATTATTATGGTTATTTTTTGATGTTCTGGTCTCTTTCAATTGGCCGCTTCTCTAGAACTCTCTGATACGATTTCGAGAACGTCGGGCGGGGGGGGGGTGGTCCTACAGCCCTACCCTAAGAGGGAAAACCCCTGAGCTCAGCTCCAGCCTCTACCAACTCAGTGCCCCACCCTGGGCTGTCCCTGAACGTCTCTTGCCTTGTTTTTTCGTATCACAAAGAGAGGGAGTTGGATGAAAGCTCCGCTGAGGTCCATGAGTGGGAAAATTCTGGGAACCTATAAATAAATACAATCTGCACACTCATGTGGAGAGCGCCTGGAGTGGAAGAATGGGAGGGGGCCGGGGACTGCTTTGTCTTGGTTTTTTTTTTTTCCACTTTTTACTTAAATTCAATTAATTAGCATATAATGTATTATTGGTTTCAGAGATGGAGGTACATTAATATAATGTAAAATAATACAGTATATTCTTATGTATTAATAATACATAATGTTTCAATTAATACATGATTACAATATATTGATTAGTATTATTAATATTATATTAGTTAATACATACTTACAATATTATTATTAATACATAATAATATAATGTAGTATTGGTTTCAGGGATTCACCAGTCTTCTATAACACCCGGTGCTGGTTCCCTCACGTGCCCTCCCCAGTGTCCATCACGCACGTACCCCTCCCTCCATCTCCCTCCCTTCTAACAACCCTGTTTGTTTTCTGTCATTAAGTCTCTTATGGTTTTTCTCCCTTTCTGTTTTCGTCTTTTTTATTTTTTTCCTCTCTTCCCCTATGAACCTCTGTTTCATTTCTTAAATTCCGTAGGTCAATGAGATCATATAAATTGTCTTTCTCTGATGGACTTATTTTGCTCAGCATAATACTGTCTGGTTCCATCCAGGTCATTGCAAACGGCATGATTTCAATTATTTGGTGTCTGAGTAATACTCCATTGTATATAAACACCACATTTCCTCTATCCAGTCATCTGTCGATGGACATCTGGGCTCTTTCCATAGTTTGGCTGTTGTGGACGTTGCTGCTATAAACACTGGGGTGCATGTGCCCCTTCGGATCACTACATTGGTATCTTTGGGGTAAATACCCAGTAGTGCGATTGCTGGGTTGTAGGGTAGCTCTATTTTCAACTTTCTGAGGAACCTCCATGCTGTTTTCCAGAGTGGGTGCACGAACTTGCATTCCCACCAACAGTGTAGGAGGGTTCCCCTTCCTCCGCATCCTCGCCAGCATCTGTCGTTTCCTGACTTGTTGATTTTAGCCATTCTGACTGGTATGGGGTGGATCTCGTTGTGGTTTTGATTTGTATTTCCCTGATGCCGAGTGACGCTGAGCACTTTTTCATGTGTCCATTGGCCATTTGTGTATCTTGTTTGGAGAAATGTCTGTTCAAGTCTTCTGCCCATTTCTTAACTGATTTATGTGTTCTTTTGCTTTGCCTTATTTTTTCAGGAAGGATAAAGTAGAAGACTTCTCCCATCAGACAGGAAATGAACATTGTAGGGACATGTCAGGAAAGAACTGTCAGCATCAGGGGAAACCCCGGTATATTCCTTTTCTTCTAATCTGGCAAAGGCAGTGAGGGACATGCAGGATAGAGCCCATGTGTAAGGGTCTGGCAAGTCTGGGTTTGGATGTGGCTCTGTCACCAGCTGAGTCTGTCCCTCATTGGTAAGACAGGGATGATGATGCGGAGCCGTGGGACTGTGATGCGGTGGCAGTGAGCAGCGGGAAGTCTTGTCTGGTTCCTGGTATAAAGTGAGTACTCAGTACATCGTAGTGTTCACAGGAGGGAGGCAGCGGTTCCAAACCAGTGTGATTACGGTGGCAAGTTTCTCCTCGCCAGTGCCAGCAGAGAGAGAGCTGCCTGCAGCTGTACAAAACCCACTCCAGTTAGATAGGCGTGAGGTTTGCATCGGGAACCATCTCTAACCAGTAAAAATCAGATTCGGTGTTCCTTGTTACACCCAGGGTTCTTTTTGTTTGTTTGTTTGTTTGTTTAAGATTTCTCAGTTTGGCAGATTCATATTGCTTTCAAGTTATATTCTACTAAATCGACGTTCTACTAAATCCGCGGAAATAGTCGCACACCTGCGGAGTTTGGGGAACCATCCAGCAGGAGGAGGAAGGCGTCTGGGTCACATGGCTGCCACCTGCTGTCAGAACACACAAATTGCAGGTTCTTTTGTTTCATTAACAAAGTTCCTCTAAGGTGCATCTTTGGGAAAGTTCAGAAATCTCTAAACCTAGAATTCCAAAATAACAGGTATTCTCTCCCTAGAGTTCTCATAACCTGCCCTTGTGGAAAACCAAAGGGGGCCTTATTAGGGGTTTCAGGCACTGTGTGCAGCTTCTGGATCAGCAGAACTCTGCCCTTGCTCCCCGTGCATGAAGCCAAGAGAAGAGCACAGGTGCAGCCTCTAGCAGCTATCTACTCCCAAAGAGAAGAGGGCCACTTGGCCATCCCCAGAGTCAGCAATGCCTCCTGTCCTGCCAAGATCCCACCAGTTTAGCAAACGAACCATCTGTACCTTCCCTCCTTGTTGCAAGTGCAAGATCTCCAACAAATTCCTGGCAACGCTGGTGACCTGACCTGGCCCCAGAGATCGTTTCCATATCCCAGAAGGCTCAAGGAGTACTGTGGACAACCCACGAACTGCTCTTACAGCTTTCATCGTGGGTCGTGTTGGGAAGCCGGCAGATACCACGACGCACTGTTTGATCGCACTAATGAGCTGGCGTTGTGACTCAGGCCACTGCTTATCTCATGACACTTCTGGGCAGTTAGCAACAAAGCTGACGTTACGGGGTCATGTCGTTGATACAATACGTGTGTGTGTGTGTGTGTGTGTATACACACATATGTGTATATATATAATATGTATAATATGTAAAATAATATATATTGATATATATATATATTGATATATATTATTTTACATATTATACATATTATATATATACACATATGTGTGTATACACACACACACACACGTATTGTATCAACGACATGATATATCTATATATTGTATCAACGACATGTATATCTATATATTGATATACATATCAATATATATCAATATATATCCATATATTGGATGCTGACGTTACAGAGTCATGTCGTTGATGCACATGTGTGTGTGTGTGTGTATATATATAATATGTATAATAGGTAATATAATATATATTGATATGTATATCTATATATTGATATATATTATATTACCTGTTATTGATATGTATATCTATATATTGATATATAGATATACATATCAATATATATCCATATATTATAGTGGTTCTTTTATGGAAAGCGACTGGAAGCAAGACCTTGATGCCTTCATCCTAACAGGAGAGTCTCTGCCTAATTAGGGAGAATGGTTTGGCAAGGGGGCACAATGGTTGGGTGGAGAACCAGGCACCGGAGGGGTGGGGGAGCCTCCCGCAGCTGCTCCTTATGGTGGTACGAGGGGAAAGAGATGACATGTGGGAAAGCCCTTGTCATGAGGGCTGGCGTTCACCAGCCGCTCACCGTGCACATTCCCTGTTCCGTGCGCATTACAGATACCTCATTTCATCCGCAACGATTACCCTGTGACGGTAAGTAGTGGTGGTGGTAGTACTAGTAGTAGTACTGGTAGTACTAGTAGTAGTAGTAGTACTACTAGTAGTAGTAGTTATCCCCATTTGACCAATAAGGGAGCCGCAATGTTCAATTTCAATGACTTGGCCAAGGTCACACTTCAGTGGCAGTGCGAGATTTTGAATGTCGGTCAATGCCGGTGTCCCTGTCCTCACCCTATGTCGGGGGGAGAGGGGAGGTCTGGAATCTCCCCTCTAAGTAGCAAAGTGGGAACAGAAAAGCCAGGCCCTCCCCAGTTCGGTGTGTGAACTGCGCCCACCCCGCCATGTAACACGGTAGGAACGGTACCACCCAACGTACCGTATTCGTTTTGTGAGTTTTGTTTCCTGGCGACCGCTACTCCGTGCCCCGTCTTCATGGCCTGTTGCTCTCGCTGTAGAGACATCTGCTAACAAATTTTTAAAAATTGGAGAAACCCATACTTAGAGGATTTTTTTGGGCCTTCCTGACTTTCAGCCTTGGATCAAGCAGAAACCTTCTAAACTGCAGGCAACGGCTCTGATCCGAGCAAAAGCGATGCCTGTGTGTCCCTGTCACTGTTGAGACGGAGGTCTTCTGCGTCCCGCTGAGCATCTCCTGCTATGCAGGGCTGGGCTTTTTCAGGTCACGTCTCCCGCCCGGGGCAGCTGTGCTGCCGAGGCCCCGGGCTCAGAACCTACAGTTAACACCTAGCCGCCCCACTGTGTTCTCCTTCAGCAAACATTCAGGATTTGGGGGGCATCCCGTTCGGAGCTCCCTCAACACACCCAGACCACGCCACTTACCCTGGGTCCCGGTGACTTGGAACTTTATGTTATTTTATACAGTTGTCCCTTTTCTTCCTCACAATGTGCCCAAATCTGCCAACTGTCGCCTTCTCCATGAATCTCAGTTCCACCCCAGAGCCCCCGAGAGCATCTTTTCGCATGGCCGCCCCATACACACTAGCGGAAGTGCCCGCCCCCCCCCCCCCCCCCAATGCCCTCTGCCCGTCCGTCTTCTTCAGGCTTTTTCTCTCCCGCAGATGGCAGGTTCCAGGACATGGGCCCAGATACTCCAAAGTGGCCTCTGCGTCTCTCGGGCCCCTCCCCACTCTGTGCCAGCCAGCTGCCCTCCTGCTCTCTGGAGTCCAGGAATCCAGTAACCGAGGCGCCCTGTCGGGTTTCCCAGCACGGCTCACCTTGGGCTGCTTCCCAAGCTGCTTCAGGGCACTTGGAGCTGAAAAAACCAGCCTTGTACTCTGGGGCCTCAGCAAAGCCACCATGTCCCCGAGGGCTTAGTTATCCATGGACGGGAGGGGGACGTGTTTTCCTTTCCCTGCATGGCCCCGGGGCATTGCTGGACCCGCCAAAGGGGATGAGGGTTCCCTGGTTTTGCTTCCCGCTGGCTTGTTTAATTTGGAGGGACTCTAGGAAAGCATCCCAGCTCAGGAGAGTGGCCGGAAGACCAAATTATTTTACCTTGGCCCACGCCCTTGTGGTCACGTGAACGTCCACCAGGCTTGTTAACAACGATCTCGGCCGGTCTGCTGTTTTGAATTTCTGCCATGCTGGGCGTCTATGCAGGTGGACAGGCACGCTAGGAGAAGGGACGCAGCTGGGAACCAGGGAACCTGGGGGTTGGCCTGTTCCTGCCACAGACGTAGCTGTGCTGTCTGGGGAGAGTCACCCGACTTGTCGGTGCCTTGGTTTTCTCTGGCTCAGTCACAGGGTTAATTGTGCCGATTTTACAGTAATTCGGGGCTTCTCTGCAGGAGAATTATTGACACTTTGGCTTGAACAATTCTTTGTGGTGGGGGCTGTCCTGTGAATTGTAAGACGGTTAGCAGCACCCCAGGCCTCTACCCACTAAGAGCTAGCAGCACCTCCCCATCACAACTGAAAGTGTCTCCAAACATTGCCAAGTGTTCCCTGGGGGGCAAAATTGCCCCCCAGCTGGGAGCCACGGCATCAATCCCCAGGATGACAAGGAAACACAGGATTACCATGTGAGCCCCTGCAGAACACGCCATGGGTGCCACCATCAGCATCCTTCAGCATTTTGGTCTTTTCCAATCTGACCAGAATTATGCCGAAGCAGAAAGAAGGAACAGCATATTCTAAGCCAGAGCCCTCTGAGATACAGCAGGAACCGTGATATGTCTGTGCTTTCCTTTCGCGCCATTCAAGTGTCTTTCTTCTAAGGTTTAATATCTACTGTGTGTAAGGGAGAGCCAGAAAGATGAGTAGCAGTACCTGTTTTCATGGGTGATAACCTCTAGTGGGAGGAATTTTCCATCACCGAAAGGACTGGAATGCAGAGCGTGCATGCCTGAGACCGCCAGGAGGTGGTCAGATGGCCATTGGCCAGGAGGAAACTTCCTGGAAAAGCGGATGTTGGGGAGGGGCTCCAAAGGTTGAGGAGGGTTTCAGCCATGGGAGCTAGACAGCAGGGCCTGCACCGGTCTGAGCAGAGGGAGCAGTGTGATGGCGGGCAGGGGTACCCACAGCTTGAGAGGACAAGGTAGCCGGACATAAGACCCGATGGCCAGTCTCTGAAAGGCTGGGCCAGTCGTTCTCAAGGTTGGCAATGGGGAGCCATGGGAGGTGTGTGAGCAGGAGAGTGCATGGTCAGAGCTGTGTTTAAAGGGTTGTTTGGTGGCAGTGTCTGGAGTGGACTGGAGTGAGGGACACAAGGTGTGTGGGGGCCTGAAGGAGAGTGGTGGCCGCGGGACCGGGGAGCACAGGGCGAATGAAGAGGGGCCAAGAGGCAGCAGGACTGGTGAGGGGTGAGGGGGGCGGGGAGGAGGCGGAGGGACAAAAATGTGGAATCTGGATTCCTGAAAAAGACACGGCCATTAATGGAACAGGAGGAGCCGAGGAGAGTCTGGGAATCAGAAACCCTGGGCCCTGGAGGGGGACCCAGGAAAAGCATTAAACGTGCGGGTTTCCCAGAGGCGGCCGCGCCCATGCCTGGACAGGCCTCCCACACTTCCTGTGGGAAAAGACACCCGCGTGTTTGCTCAATGCTTTGTTTTTCCAGAGCGGACGGGCTTCTCAGATCTATTTACAATTTTTTTTAGGCATGATGTATGTGACCCTCAAAAAAATAACATTCAGTGAGCAAAGAGAGAAGCAGCTCAGTCTGGGGCCTTGGTCCCTGGGCAAAGCACTTTTTTATAAGCAGAGAGAATCCGAGTTTGGAATGAACTAAGTTAACAGCAGGAGCAGAACCGCACACGGCGCATAGGCCATATGCTATTTTTTCTGAATATTCTAACAATACACCAGGACGCTTTGAGTCTATGTACACTGGCGTGTATGCGCGGCGGGAGCTCTGAGCCTGCTCTGGTACCGCTGGGCTTCCTGCCGTGGCTCACACCCCCAGCAGGAAAACAGAGCCGGGACGCTGGGAGCGGGAGCCGGTATCCCCTCCAAAGGCTTCTGCCCTCCCAGGGCCGCCAGTCACATTGGCCTCGTGTCCTCTCAGCAGACGACCCAGTGGCTTTCTTTTTCCTCCTTGGACCTTGCTTTACCTCCCCCCAGGCTTTTTATTCTTTCGTTCCAGCTCTCTGCAATTATCACGTTGAGATCCTTAAATGCATCCAAGAAGGGACAATGAAAGCAATGGCTCCCGGGACACCCATCCATCGTCCGTCCTACGTACATATTAAGTCATCAGTATTTATCTGCTAACCAGCCAGAGGGATGCTGCGTGCCTCTGTGGGGCCACCGCAGGACAAAGGAGGCGGTCCTGCCTCGGCCACTCTGGCTGACAGCCCCGTGCCTGGTTTGCTCCCGGTGGAACAGCGGGAGGAGAGGCCCAGGGACCAGGCCCCCCAGGCTCTGGCTTGTGGGTGTGGACAGTGAGATCCAGCTTGAAACCTTGTCCGCTCTCTTCTCCAGCTGATGCCTGAAAATAGCGGCTTCCGGGTGTAGAGCTTTTCACAAACGATCCGGCTGGGTCACGCATAGTAGCCCCAGCAGTGGCCATGACTGGAAACTACGTGTTTCTATAGAAGTAGGAAGTTTCCAGTAGGAATATTAAGCCCATATTACAGGGAAGATTGGGCTGCACAGCGGGGCATGACTTGTCCAATACATTCTTGGTGGCAGCAAATGCCATTGTACTGTTAGTCACAACAGGGCTAACTGTTTATCGAGCCCCTAATGTGTGTCTAATGCTTTAAGTGGAGCTCTGAGCCCCTCCAGTGGGGCCCCAGCCATTGAAAGAGGAACTGTAGAGCCTCAAGGTTGGGGATGCCCGGGGTACCAGATCCTGGCCCCCTGCATGGAAAGTGGACTTGCCGTGTGTGGGGACAGATGAGGGAGTGATGCTCTACAGTCCCGGGAAAATCCCCAGTCTCCCCCAGATTGGTGGTGATCAGGGGCAACGTACTGATCCGCATCCGGTGCCCATCATGGGGCAGGACTGAGCTCAGAGAGGCTTGTCAGTGACTGTGGCTCCAAGAAGCTGGGGAAGGAGGCAGGACAGGAAAGAGGAACTGTCAGTACTTGTCGGGAATTTCTGAGTCTTGGTCCCATCAGATCTAACTTGGTTGACATGGGCGGATATCAGGAAGCTTTGGTGTGGAGCTCCTGGGGGGGCTCAGTCGGTTAAGTGTCCGACTCTTGATTTCAGCTCAGTCATGATCTCAGGGTCATCAGGCTCCGTGCTCAGGAAGGAGACAGATGAGGATTCTCTCCCTCCGCACCACCCCCCACTCAAGTGCACACTCACGCACTCTCTTTCTCAAATAAATAAATCTTAAAAAAAAAAAAAAAAAGGTGACAGCTTTGGTTTGCCGTGTGTAGGGGGAGGGGCATCCAACCTCAGGATGTACACCTGGGCTCTGCTGTAGACCCCCTGGGCTCAGTCCCGGCTCTGATACTTCCTACCTGCAGGTCATGTCACCGTGGGTATCACCTTGCTCTGCCTCAGTTTCCTCTTCTGTAAAGTGATTTGTATCGTGACCTGCAAGGGCCTGTGAGATATTAGCCCCTCACTGCCCCCTCACTGCCTCTCCCGCTCGTCTTCTCTGGCCTCACACCAGCCTCTCGTGCCTCCTCACCGTTCCCCGAGCACCCCTGGCACGGTCCCACCTTGAGGTCGGTCCCACTGGCCATTCCCTCTGCCTAGAATGATCTTCTCCTGGATATCCCGAGGGCCGACTCCCTCATTTCTGACACATTTTTGCTCAAATAGCATCTTCTCGACGGGGCCCACCTAGACCAGGCCCCCAGCGCTCGCAGCCACTCTCCACTGCTCTACTGTTCGGTCCGTCTTGTCCCTAGCCTGCTCTGTAGTTAACCTCGTGGTGTGCTTGTGTGTTACGTCTGCTGCTTGCTGTCTGTAGACAAGTCAAAGATCTCGGTCTTTGACTCTGTCCACTGCCGCGTCCCAGGGACCCACTCCAGAAAGAGTCTGCCGTAAACAGGTGCTCGTCACACCGTCAAAAGGATTGGCACAGATTTATGAGGATTAAATTAGATAGGAGTTGTTAATAGTGTAGCTCAAAGGCTGACCCATAGGAAGGACTCAGTAAAAGGCTGTCTCATCGTATCTGAGTTTAACATTGATTAATTCGCTGCTGGGGTGTAATTTGGGTTCAGGTCCCTACTGGAAGGAAACTTGGGCCATGTTTAACTTGCCTTCCTTCTAGAAACAAGTAGTCCCTTCTGTTGAGCTCCGTGGCCCACTGAGGCCGGTTGTTGAAGTCAGCTTCAATACACAGCGAGAGAAATCAAGTCAGGGGACGTGTGATAGCTTCTTTAGGAAAGCCGCTGGGTCAGAGGCCTGCCCGTTGCTGGGCCAGCAGCCGAGGGAAAGCAAAGCTAGACCGAGGAATGCCACAACTCTAGGTGAAATGCGTCCCAGCGCTGCACACCCCAACGCTGGCTGTATCACGTTATGCTGACAAAAACTGCGTCTCAGCTCAGTGTAGAAGCCTCCTCTTGTGCCACGAGGCAAGACGTCGTTACCCACAGAGAAAGCCAAGTACACTTCAAGGATACGGAGACAAGTTGCAGAGGAAAAAGTGTGGCTGAGTCAGCCAGAGGCATTTCGCAGAAAGGGCTGGTGGGCAGCAGAGCTCTGGCCGGCTCATGTGATCTGCCAGGGCCCCGGCAGCTCGGCCTCGGACCCACAGGTCTGCAAAGTCCAGCTCAAGGAGCCTTTTCTCCTGCCCTCTCCTCCTGCCGCCCCTGGAGAAAGTTCGATTCGATTCTGTCAGACAGTATTTGGTGAGTGCGGGCTCTGTCATCGCCTGGAGTGTGAGGGTGACTGTCACTGTCCCCGCCGTTGACGGCTCACAGCCCAGCAGGGCAGACTGCGGCCCTTCGAGCCGGCTCTAGACACAGGGGTTAGGACCACAGACTCAGAGCCGTGAGTGCAGGGTTTGAACGCGGCTCTGCTGATTGCTAGCTCTGGGGTCTGGCTTCTGTACCTCGGCTTCTTTGCTTCGTAAAATGGGGACTAGTAATACACCTACACTAGTAATACCCCTGGTAATACACCTAGGGTCGGGGTGAGAGGCAAATGACTTCAGGTGGGGCTGCTGCCTAGAACAGTGCCTGGCACACGGTAAACGTTGTATGTGTTTGTCTTCATTGCCGTCATTACGACTTGTGGGGGGACGTCGTTCCTGGGAAGTACTGTAAAGATGCCCAGGCGGGCTTGGTGCCAGAAAGGGACATCCGATCTGATCCAAAGCTCTAGGAAGCGTTCCTGGAAGAGGGAACAAGAACTGAATCTAGCAGGATGGGCAGGCCTGACCCAAGCAACTAAGGTATAGACGTCCCAGGAAACGGGTATTGAAGATATGAGCAAGACAAAATGGCATGTGCTGGGAAGTGCAAGGGGACTGGGGCTCCTGGGAGGGAAGGTTCCAGGCAGGACACCGAGTAGTGAGGTGCTAAGTGGACTATGAAATCAGATCATGGGGGGCTTTTGTGTTTACCCTTCTGACTTTAACCCCAATCCCACTTGTCTCCCCACTTTAGTATGCCCTGCGGTGGAGCTCAAGGACCAGTCACCTCCCCCCATTCCACGGGCCACAGAGTGAGCGAGGAATGGGCATGTGACCCACGCCAGCCAATCACATGAGCCCTGGGATCCCCACTGAGCTGGGAGAAGCCAGCTCACCACCCCCCCCCCCCCCCCCCCCCCCTCCCCGTGCTTTGTGTGGCGGAGACATGTGGTTCCGGGAGCCTGAAGGACCCACCCTGTGGAGGGGTCCTCAGTCCTGGCCCGAGATCCCAGGAACTGCCCAGGTTACTGTAGTTCCTGCTTCTGCATTGTGAACTTCCCAGGGTGCTGCCAGTAAAAAAAAAAAACAAGCTTTCTCAAGCTGGTCTGTGACATTTGCAAATGAAACGGGCCTAATAGGCCCTGCTAAAGAGCTGGGATTTCAGCGAGGGAGCCATTGGAGGTGTTAAAGTGGGGTTGGCTATGCATTTGAGACACACAGACACGCTGTGGAAGACAGCTTAGAAAGAGTAGAGAGGGGACACCCGTTAGGAGCCGCCAGAGTTCAGGAGAGAAGCCCGGGGCCTGGCTGGCTCAGTCAGAAGAGCACGTGGCTCTTGACCTTGGGGTCATGAGTTCGAGTCCCACATTGGACATAGAGATGTCTTGAAGTAGGAACAGAGAAGGCAGACTGATGCCAGAAATACTGAGGTGACCGAGAGCAGCCTGTCCATTGTGTCTCTGCACGGAGAGACAGAGGTCTCCTGGGGTCCCTGGACCAGCCTGGGTTATGTGAGAGGCCCGGCCTCGAATGTCAAGGCCTGAAAGTAGGAAGTGGGCAGCCAGCAGAGACAGTGAGAGGCCCTGTGTCCCGCCCCTCCCCCTCCCTGTGCAGCAGACCCTTTGGGCTGTGCTCGCTGTCCCCGTGGTGCTGGGCACCATCCCTGCGGCTCTGCCGTCATGGCCATGGAGGGATTTCTTTTCAGAGTGTCTGTCTGGTCTCCAACCTTCCTTTAGAGCGGCTCCTGTGGAAAGCAGACCCGGGCCTCTGCTACTTCTGTCTGTGCCCCAGAATCCTGCACGTAGCAGGGGACAGAGGCACCCAGGATGGCCTCAAGGGGGAAATGGCATTTTGCCCAAGTACCTTCTATGTCCCAGAGGCCTTACCCGTCCGTGTTAGTTCACTGTGTTCTCACAGTAATCCCGGAAAGTCCTTTGTCACCGTTTTACAGAGGGGAGAATGCCAGGGTTCAGGCAGACGACACACACGACAGCACATAGCCACTACGGGAGAGAAGGAGGATTTGAGCCCAGATCCGTGATGATTCTCTCTTCTGGATTGATATTTTGACCATCCGTCAGTGGGTCCCAGCTGTGTCTGTTCTGCTGTCCGTTACCGCCTCAGACAGGAGCCTGCCGACATCATGCGGGACAACACGCTTTACAAACATCTGTAAATACCACACTCCTGGGTTTTTCCTTCCCCTTCATTAACCGACTCGGGTAGAGGTGAGTTGGGCTTCTAAGATGCAGTACAGTAGCTTCCTCTCTGGACCTCCCCCAGTACAAGGGCAGCTGCCGTCACCGCGCGTCAACCTCGCTCATGCACGAGCCTCTCTGGCGCTTCAGGTAGATCTGGGTCCCCGGCCCAGCGGCCTTCTGCCAGTTATCAGCTACGGCATCAGCCCACACGTGCCCTCGGACTGGGCTTCTCCTCTCCCTCAGGGAGGATTTCTTTCCTTCTTCCTGGCTGAGGCGCACACACAAACCCAGCCCCTAACTCACTTCCCGTGTTTCGCAATGACGCCTCAGCAAACCTACCCCCCAGGTCTGGGGATGAATCTGTGATTCAGCAAAGCGGTCAGAGAGAAGAGGTTGCGATAGAGTCGTCCCAAATATTGTGGCTGGGAGCATATAGCAGGCTCTCTATCGTGCCCGACTGGGAGTTGCCTTGAGGGCTCTGGGTCTCTCTAGGGGGCTGCCGTGTGAGCCTTACGTGTGCCACAGGTGAACTCGGCCACGCGAGGGCAGCCATACAGCCTGGCTCCATCCATCACTTGTCACCTCGGGCCCGTGGCTTCCGGCCCTGGGTCGCAGGTTCCTCAGTTGTGGAATGATGACAAGAAGCACCGGAGCAGAGGATTAAATAAATTAGCCCGTGCAAAATGCTTGGGACACCTGTTAGGAGATGGCACTCAGGGAGGGTCAGTGGAGATCATTACCACCCTGGGCCCCATGCTTTAAGAGGGCCCCGCGTGCCATGAAGCAGGAGTTCTGAATGGCCAAAGAGACATCTATGTCTGAACTCCTCCTTCTAGGCCATACTTCAGGGACCCAGGACCCCTGAATTCCCTGCTGAAACAGCCTCGAAAGGCTCCCAGGGCCCATGGGGAGCTTTTTGCCCCAGGTCAGCCTCCTGGGGGGGCCTCCACAGCCTTGGGAATCCTCAGAGGCCGCCGGTGCATCAAGGCAGAGCCTGGACCGTGGACTTCACTGTCCCACCACGTGGGTCTGGCCCCTCCCTGACCTTGAGGTACATGTCCATGGGTGTGTCACCCTTCGCCACCATGGGCCAACACAGAGCTCTGTGGAGTCTGAAAATTCTGGGTTGGAGTCTAATCTTCCAGATGGGAAGGTGTCCGGTAGCTGCGGTAGCAGAACAGCATCTTTCTTACCTAGCAGTTGGTGGGCTTGATTTATAACTTTCAAATATTTACTCCTGTGGCGTGTGGGCTTTTTTAAATTCTTGCCCAGATCCTGAACGTTTTTGCGGTGGGCCTCGTGGTGATGATTGTGGTGAGGCGTGAGACTGAGAGCAGTTACTCTGAGCTGAAGCTCTGGGATGTGTCTGTCTCGCTGTATTGATTTCTGTCCACGATCGCTCCCTCCGCTAACTGTGCCCAAATGGATGGAAGGTAGAGGTACTGGGGACTTAGTTGTAAGGAACAAGATCAGAGATGTTTGCCGATGCGACCGGGGGGTCCGGAGCCAGGCTGACCCCTCTGCCTGGAGCGGGCATCCAGGTTACCTACTTGCTCCTGGGGGAGGCCCTCCACTCACCGCCCACCCCTCCTCTTGGAAACAGCCATCAGCCCCTGTTTTCACCTGCCTGCCTCACTCCAGGGGCTGCTGGAGTGTTACGCTTTCGCTGTCTTCAGCCACCCTTGCTGTGGCCCTCGGGGACGTCCCCTATTCATCCGGAGCCCCTGGGGCCTCAGCGAGCACAGTTGTCAGTATGTCAGGCACTTTGGCCAGCCAAGATCAATCGCAATAATTCACAGCAACATACACAATTGGATTTCCACACAAATCCCGTTAGTTGTTCCCTCGTTCCCCTCATCTGCCTCTCCTCTCCCAGTGACCTTCGCCAGTCCAGCCTCTCCTTGCTTCCACTCGATATGCAGCCTACCCAAGGCACCTGCGGGTTCCTGCAGCCGCTGGGCTCAGTTGAGGCACCGTGGGCCAGCAGCCGCCGTGAAAGGCAGCCCCCAGACTGGGGAGGTGGCTCGGTGTGATGGAGGACACCGGGACACACGTGAGTTCAGAGCCCAGCTCTCTCACTTCCTTCCCGTGCGTGTCTGGACCAGTTGCTTAGCTTCCCGGAGCTGGGGATGCTGCGTGTGTACAACGCAGATAAGAATGGTGACCTTTTCATTTGGGTGAGGATTTAAATAGGCGGCACAGGCAAAGCCCCAGCACAGTTCTCAAAACATGTAGAGACGAGGACCTTCTCCGTCTCTGATTGCCAGCCCCACCCCTGCTGTCTGACATGGTACATGTCAGCTGTGGTCTTCGGTAAGCGGGGAGGAGCTGAGGCCACTGAGAAGGGCAGGCTGAGCTCGGAGCCAGGAGTAACAGGGTTAGCCCCACGCAAAGCTGCCTCTGGTCCCGGGCTTTCCTCCCTTGGCTGGGAAAAGTCACCCTTGAAATTCAAGCTTGTGTCTGCGCTAGCCAGGAGCTCTTGGGTCCAGGGAACCATGCCCGTGTGAAATGTATGGCCTTGGCCAGGCCTGGGGGGGGGGTGGGGGGGGGGAGTCTCTCAGGGACCCAGCATGCACTTTAGTCTCTTAACCACTTGCGTTGGGAATGCTGATGCTCTTTAATCTCTCCCGTGAATATTCATCGCTCTCTGTCCAGGAGAGATGTGTGATAGAAGCGGCAATGCAGAAACCGTAAAGGCTTGTACATGGTAGGGAGGAGGAAAGCAGCCCTCTGAGGGGCCGCAGTGGGGAGAAGGGAGATGGGGAGGGTCTGCTTCCAACGGATACTCTCCTACACTAACGTAGATCCTTCGGGCCGTCTATTGATCTCGTAGGTCTGAGAAATCTCCCGCGCAGAACACAGAGGCCCAACGTGAGCCTCGGGCTGGCTGTCTGTTCTTTTAAATATGACTGTGAGCAGATAGGGTGGTTTTCCCCCGTGCATTCTCTCGTTTGGAATCTCTTATTTCAAAAGAAGGTAAATATCAGGTACTCGTGTGTTTTGCTATTCGTAGCCAATGCCACGGAAGGAACTGAAGGCAACTGGGTGTGTTAAAAATCATTTGAACCCATCAGGGCCTCTTGGAGTAATTTCCCTGGAAACCTGAGGAAAGGGTTTTCAAGTTGAACTCGAGACCGTTGTAAATGTGTCCTTTTGTTGGCTAACGGAAGGTGAATGCTAATGCTGAGAGGGGATCCAGGAGCCAGAGGAGTTCTTGTCTTAGAAGCTCTCTCTGCCCGCCAAGGCCTCTGCCTTCTTGGAACAGCCCCGTGAGATCAGAACTCAGGGTGTCAGCCCCGTCCCGCAGCCGGCTGGTGGGAGTGGCCCTGGGCCCATCCGTTCACCTCCGCCCTCGGCCTTGTGTCTGTGAAGCGAGCACATGGCTTGATGTCATGGTTCTTGTCCCCTCTCAGCCACCAGTGCGTTCAGCCTGAAGGAGGTCCCCAGACTCTGTCAGCCTCCGTCTTCCTACCTCTCAACGGGGGGATGGGACTAGAGAGAAGGGTAGCACACTTCTTCTCTAACGAGCCAGATCATAAATACGTTGAGCTCCACAGGCCATATGGTTGCCATCATAACTAGTCAAGTCGACCGCTGCGGCACGACAACAGCCAAAGAGGATGTGTAAGTAAATAGGTGTGGCTGTTCCAATAAAACTTTATTTGTAAAAACAGGCCACAGGCCCTAGGTCTCCTGGATGAGAGAACTAATAAGGTTCTTCTTTTTCTTTTTTTAAATTCACAATATTTTTTTTCTTAAACTAACAGCTTTATTGAGATATAACTGATAATGTGAATAACTGCACACGTTCAATCTTTCATTCGACGAGTCTGGGCATCTGCAGGCCCTCATGAAAACAAACCACCGCCACAGTCAAGGCAGTACACAGATCCAATAAGCTTTTTCCTAACTTAATAAAGTTATGTGTTTTATCTAATGAAGGCATAAAACCCATTAGGAGATGAAATTGTTGCTTCTTTTACTTGCTGTGTGATTAACTGAAATTATATATTAGATGACTATCTTGGGATATACTTGATAAAAATTTCATAGAATGTCAGACTCCTAGAGTTCCAAGGGATGTTCGGGATTACGGAGTGCCCCCGCCCCGCATGCTGGAAGCACCTCTCCCCCTTCCTGAAGCCCTGGTGATCCGCAGCCTGCCAAGGGCCTGTCACCGCAGACAGCAGCCCCCTCTACCCAGGCCCCTCCAGTGGTGAAGGCAGACTCCACATCCTCGAGGCTTCACCCACTAGTCCCACTGGTGTGTGCTCCCTCCTTCTGCCTCCTCTTTCTCCCCTCCTCCCCAAGATGAGCTGCAGAGCCCAGCACACTTACCTCGGAGAACCCAGTCAGCTCTGCCTCCTTCCCTCCAGTGCATTCCTGGCCTGGCATCCCTGGGCCCCACAGCCCTCCCTAGCTGTCTCGGTCCAGTCTGCTCAGCCCGGCCAACCTTTGGGAGTAAGTGCTCCCCAGCCTTTAGGAGTGAGTGCTCCCCAGCTTTTGGGAGTGAGTGCTCCCCAGCCTTTGGGAGTGGGTGCTCCCCAGCTTTTGGGAGTGAATGCTCCCCAGCTTTTGGGAGTGGGTGCTCCCCAGCTTTGGGGAGTGAGTGCTCCCCAGCCTTTGGGAGTGGGTGCTCCCGTGGGCTGTCTGCCTAGCTTTCTAAGCCGGCTGCAGTCCCGACTCTCTCAACCCCTGTGCCCTTCCCAGACATCCAGAAACCCTGCCCCCATCCAGCCCTTAGGCCCCCATTCATCGAGGAAGAAGCTTTAGAACATAGGAGAACCCTTGAGGTATTTAAAATTCTTTTCCAGACCAGTCAGACCCCCAGAGCCTTCGACCTACCTATTTCCCTACAGTTCAGCCATAAAACCACTAACCACCTTCTCAACAGAAATCTGGGCTCACGAAAGCAGGTATCCACAGAAAAATCAGTGCCATTAAGACTGGGAGGAAACAGGCCCTCGGAACTACGCTTCTCAGGTGGGAGTAAATGGCCACCTCTGTTATTAGTACACGGGACAAGCCCCCACTTGACCGACCAGGACATGTGGTGCCGGGGGTGCTGAGACCACAGGGGCCGACCATCTAAAGGAACGAGGGCCAACTTGAGGTTCAGAGTCTGTCATTGTGCTTGTACTAGGGGCCCCAGGAGCAAGCTGCAAGCTTCAGAAAATGCAAAATTAGGCAGTAATCCTACCCAGGGACATGCGTCTTCCCCTAAACTGGAGAGGGAAGCAGAAGGAGACATGGAAAGGCAGAAGTCAAGATACAATCCAAGGGACACAGTAGAGCCTCGGCCAGGAGCGATGACAGGGCGAGTCCCTTAGAAACGAAGGGTCATGGGACCTTGGGGTCCACTGTTCTCACCCCCCCTTCCTCGAGATAGTCTTAAGGCTCAAGGGGTGCTCAGGGTAATAGAACAAAAGCAGTATTGGACTCCGAAGTCAGGTGTGGGTGAGCCGGAGAGGAGGGAGCTTCCCGGAGGACAACTCGGCAGAAACACACACCGGGGATGACGGACATCCAGCTGTGGGCTTAGTGAAAGGGCACTCCTCTTCCTCAAGGGACCTGGACACGAGGAGCTCTTTAACTGGGGAACAGGGCATGTGGCATGCACTTCATTCTGCCTTCATTGACGGTTTTCCAAGCATGTCCGCAGTTGGGACCATGTTTTCTCTGTAGAGGAGGGGTATTGTTTCCGCTTTCTGCCTGAGGAAGTGGAGGCTTGGAGAGGTCAGGGGACCTGACTGAGGTGGGGCGGGGACACAGCTGCTCCCGCTATAGCTCTGGCGTCCTCTCCTCTGGAAGGCGTCCGTGTCCCCACTGCCCCCCTCTCCCCAGCACTGACCGCAGGGTCCTGGGCTCCTCTCTCTCCCCACCCGCACCCTGTTGTAATGCAGGATGGACTAGGTTTTTTCCAAGTCCTGCTGGAAATCTCCTGGCTGGACAGCTTCCCAGATACCCAATTTTCTTGCTTGAAGTGCATTTCTTTTCTCCTTGAAAATTAGTGCAGGAGAATTTGTCTCTGTTAGAAACCCCATCCTGGTGGGAAGTGCAGAGGGCTCCCGCTGCACACAGAGACTGGCCGAGGCTTGGTGTGTGCAGAGCACCAGCTGGAGCTGGGGGCTCCGAGGCAGGGCGTGTGAGGGACTGGGGGGAGGGGCACTTCATAGAGAACTTTCCGGGGACGCTGCACTCAGAGGACACATGAACTGACTCCTGTCTGTCAAGAGGTTCTCCTCAGGGAACAGAGGGGCCGGAGCTGCCTCCCATTCCGTGATACCCTCCTCTTCTCCCCCTCACTGACCAAGATTACAGGGAGCTCGGGCCCTTCCTGCCATGAGACCCAAGGGAAAGCAGAATGGGCCCTCTCTCTGGGGACAGTGACTCAGATCTCAGAAATGATTCTTTCTGTTATAATAAATTCCTCAGGCACCTCTTACAGGCCATGGATTTGAAGAACTGAGCTGGACACAGGCCCACCTTCTGGGTGCTTCCATCATGGAGGAGACAGGTGTATATGTAGGCAGAGTGGAAGAACTTTGTGGGCCTCCCGAGGAGCCCGTGCTTCCTTCTGTCAGTGATAGGAGCCGCCGAAAGATTTGGGGAAGAGGAGTGGTTTGGTTGCATTTCCATCTTCAAAAGGGGGTCATTAGGACGTCGCTTGGCTTGAACTTGTCACGGAGGTCCCGAGCCTCCCTCGACCCCCGTGCACCATGACCCCCTCCTCCCCCAGCTGGGCCAGGTGCGTCTCCCATGCGCTCACGCGCGTGAGGCACTCACACCCTACGGGGTGGGGATGCCCGCCCTCCTGTCCTGGTCCTCCCCTGCATGCCAGGCTCTGTGTCACACTCGTCATTCTTCCCCAGGGCCCAGCACAGAGCCCGGGTCACTGCTGGTGCCCATGAAATATACACATAGACGCATGTATTTTTAACAAATGTTGAAGGGAATGACGGCCGTATTGCATGAGAGAGAAAACTGGGGTCTCGGTGAGCCAGAGCACTGCCAGCAGGAACGTGAGCGGGAGGCAGAGGCTGGACGGTGGGCAGCCCCCGGAGATGGTGGGCAGAGCAATGGACACAGCAGGACCCAGCAGCCTCCTGTTCCTCTTCTGCTTTTGCCTTCCATGAGGTGGGAGGTGTCGGTGCCTATATGAGACTATAACACGGCAGCTCGCTGCCAGGGGGACTGACAGCTGCCAGGCTGCCTCAGTTTCCCTGGGGCCCTTGTGGTCAGGCCCCAGACTACTAGCTGCAGAGCAGAAGGGAGCAGAACCATTGGAAGGAGGTGAAAGTCCCCTTTTCTACCTTCTGCATCTCCTCCTGTCGAAGGAGCCACTTTCCTGGGGGGCCCACACCTCTCTCAGGCCCTAGACCCTCTGGCCTCAAGGGCCAGACTTTTCTGAAAGGTGGCAGATCTATACCAAAATCAGTTCCAAAAAGTCCCAACCACTGTGTGACTGACTGACCGACCGACCGACGGACCAGAGGCTCGTCACCCTTGCTGGGCCGTCGACACCTTTCCTCCCCGAACTTCACGTTCCCGAGCACTGGTGGGCACGAGACCATGTTTGGTACAGGTCCGTTTCACGAATCCGGTTCAATCGTGCTGCTGGGAGCGCCTCTCAAATTCTGCTGTGCAACAGAAATGCCCTTTTGTCAGCATACGTGGTCCCCCCAAAGATGCCCAGCGTAGAATGTGCACAGAGGAGGCCTGTGGCTAACGTGGAAAGGACGAAAGGGGTCTGTCTGATTTCGTCATCGTCCCATAGCTTGTTCTAGAAAGAATTCGTGTGCCAGCAGGTACGCATGGGTTGGTGGATCCCATCGTGGGCACCGTGTGGCCAGCTCCGCTCATGACCCCCTTTTGGCCACCATTTGGCCTTCGTGGTTTCACCCCAGTTTGGATCCAGACGCTGCTTCTGCTGGAGATGGCGCGTTCCTCCAGCTTCCCCAGCTCGCATGGCAGAGCTGACAGAGGCCTGGCGTGAGGTTTCAGACCTGTGCCCACCTGTACACCGGCCCATCTCCACATCCCCCATGCAGCAGCCCCCTGTGCCAGGAAACAGCCCCTTCCCATGTCAGGCTATTGAGGGGAAAGCGCCCAAGCGAGCGTGCCAGGGAGACCAGCTAGAAAGGCAAGACAGGGCCAGAGCCTCTGGGGGCTGGGGTGGGGGCTGAGTCCAGTCCCCCACCTGCTGGAAGGAGTTTCTGATGCCACATCAACAAGCCACTCATTTGAGTGCCATTTGTTTTGATCAAATTCCTCTTTTATAAAATGCAGGAGGTGGGGCACCTGCGTGGCTCAGTGGGTTAAAGCCTCTGCCTTCAGCTCAGGTCATGATCCCAGGGTCCTGGGATCGAGCCCCGCATCGGGCTCTGCTCAGAAGGGAGCCTGCTTCCTCCTCACTCTCTGCCTGCCTCTCTGCCTCCTTGTGATCCCTGTCTGTCAAATAAATAAATAAAATCTAAAAAAAAAAAAGAAAGAAAGAAAGAAAATGCAGGAGGGTAGGGACGCCTGGTTGGCTCAGTCGGTTAGGTGTCTGACTCTTTGGCTCAGGTCATGATCTCAGGGTCTCGGGATGGAGCCCGGCCCACACTCATTGGGGCGTCTGAGACTCCCTCTCCCTCTCCCCTGGCCCCCACTCAAGCTCTCACTGTCTCTTTCTCAGATAAATATGTAAATTTTTTTCTTTTTTAATGCAGAAGAGTAAATCCTAATGGTCCTTCACACCCTGATGAAAATAAATTTAGTTACATACTTAATTGCCAGTGTGTATAAAGCTTGAACACAGCTTTTGTCATCACACATTTAATTTCATCTTCATAACTCTGCGATGTGGTTTCTAGGCCTGTCTCACACTGTGTCGTCATTGGACGTACAGTGACAATATGGAGGTCTGTTCCCTTGCAGACCAGGTCTCCCTTGGCTGCCCCACATGGTCTCCCGGGAAGGCTGTGGGGGCAGGACCCTGCTGGGGGAGGACTGTGAACTCAGGGCCCACGGTGGGGGCATCCCGCAGCCAAGAGCAAAGCAGGGGGAGGGCTACGGTGACAGCCAGCCTGCTCCCCGTGGCTCCCACGCCTGCACCTTCCTCCCGACCGTGGCGGGGACAAGGCACTCAGGTCTGGGGCCGCAGACTGGGCACAGCTGAGCCTGGTTCGCTACAGGTCGTTTCTGTAGTGTTACTTTTTTAACTAGGAAACATTTTTTTTAAATCTCTCATCTCTGTAACTTAGCCAGGTTAACAATGCACTTTAAATGGATTTCCAAGGGGCGCCTGGGTGACTCCGTCGGTTGAGTGTCTGACTCTTGGTTTCAGCTCAGGTCAGGATCTCAGGGTCCTGGGATCGAGCCCCGCATCGGGCTCCCTGCTCAGTGGGGAGTCTGCTTGAGATTCTCTCCCCCTTCTTCTGCCCCTCCCCACGCTTGCATGCACTCTTTCTCTTTTTCAAATAAATAAATCTTAAAGTAAATAAATGAGTGATTAAATAAATAAATGTATTTCCCAAGAATACAGACGTGGAGTGCAGTGACTTGGGTTCGTATCTGAGCTCTGGCGCCTCCTAGTGATAGGACTGTGGGCCAACAACAGAGCCGCTCTTGGCCTCATCTGTGAAGTGGGAGTAACCCCAGTACTTCTTGATAGGGTCGCTGCGAAGGGAAGCGAGCTTGGCGCCTGGCGTGTGGAAAGCACTCGCGGAACCGAGGGCAGGCCAGGGCCTCCGTGCCGCGTCCCTATCCTACTGGGTTTGAGGGCAGGAGCTGGGGGACGCCCGCCTCTTCGGGGACAGGGAAGCTGGTCTCTTGTAGCCACCCTCGAGGAGGGGGGCATCTGCGGCAGGCAGTGCAGACTAGGGGGTTAGCCGGCACCCTGCTCTGCATCAGCGAGCTCCAGGGCGTACGGTCCCCCTCACAGTCCTTTCTCAGCTCCCTCAGAGGAGGCGATGCCATGAGGGCCCCGAGATGGGTCCCGCAGCAGCGGGAGAGCTCTCAGGGAAAAGGGCCCCTTCCAGCTCCATAGTTTCTCTCCTCGGCTAATTCAGACCCTGGGCCAGGAAAACCAGATTCATGCTTTTTAAAAAACCGGGTGAAGTGAGGTGAGGAGGAGAAGCCGAGCCAGAACGCGGCTCTGGGCTCTTGCCTGTATTTTTTCCCTCGTCCTGCCTCTGTTTTGTGTCTGTCTGGGGCCCAGGGTTGTCAATGCCATTATAATAGAAACGTGATCCGTGACTAAGAAAACCAGTCCCTTGTAAATGCATTCTGAAGATGGGAATGACTCAGCTCAAAGGGGATTGCAGAGGCAGTGGAGAGAGTCACCCAAGAAGTGAGACAGAAGGAACAGAGCCAGGACGGCCCGGCCACCTCCAGAGACGGAATGGCAGACTTACAGCCGGGGAAGGCCAGGCCGCTGAGCCCTGGCTCTCGATGTTAATCAAGTCCATGAGAACCTGGATTGTGCAACTTCCCAAACTCAATTTATATTCTCTTAGGCAAGATCTCTAGAACCTGAGTGGAAATTTAGCCAGAGAGCAATAAAGAACGGTAAGCCACAGGTAATGAACCAGCCTCTGGCGGGCCAGGAGCCCTACTCTCTCGGTTCTATTTTAAATATAAGAGGAAATTAGATAATATTGAACATCCACCGAGTACAGATTAGGTGGGCTCCAAACTTGAATGACGTGCATTCACAGGGCACACCCCAAAGCTCTGTGCAGGAGGTTTCCCAGACCAGTGCAGACCAGTACAGGCATCGTCCTAGACCTTGTGAATATGAATTTTCCCCCAACGTAGGTGGCCAAAAAGAAGTGAGAGTCCCCGTTACCCGTAAGGAAAGCAAGAGACTTTGTACTTTTCCAGAACAGACGATGGGTACCGCAGGCACCCTGCACATGACTCACGAACCTCCCAGTCAGCCGCCCTTGCTGGCCACCAGCCATTCGGGCCTCTGTCGCAGGGAGCCCTGGACACGTCTGAGACTTCTGGCCTTCTCGCTGCATGGGTGAGACCATTCTCATCAGTGTCTTGATGACAGCCAATGTCTAAAAGCAGATGCCCATGTATTGGGGTGCAGAGAGCAAATGTGAGCCTATTATAAACCTCTCCTTCCTATCCCTGCCCATCCGTCGTGGAGAGAGTCCTACTTCTGACAACTTTATAAATGTGCGACCACCTTGGTGCAGAGAACAGCAGGTGCCCCAAGCAGGGCCCTCCTTGGACAGATCCCAGCCACCTGGACCTCGCAGTTGCTTGATCCAAGGGACGTATGAAAGAGAAGGCTCAGGTCCAGGCCAGCGTCTTGTGGATGGTCAGGAGAACCCTGTCAACAACAACCTATAACAGGTCTTCCCACCTTTAACCTTCTGCCCTCCAGGTGTGGTCGTCAAAGAGCTCATGCCGGTCACTTTGTTTCTCTCCACTGCCGGAGAGACCTCTCCATTGCTCAGGGGGGTCCTTGCGGGTTTCTCTGTCATTCCTCACGTTTCAGGGGCACCGGACCTCCCAAAGCATGACTGCGTGGTGTCAGCGACACTCACCTTACAACCAACGCCCAGTGCTGCGCACAGAGGCCCTCCGACCTTGCGCCTGTCCCAGGATCGTGTCCCCCCGGCGGGTCGTCTCCGTGTTCCCGAGCCCTGCTCCGAGAGGTGCCCGAAGCCATGTCTCCCATAGTTGGGTCCCCAAACTTGCTTTTCCTGTGGGACTCGGTTCCAAGTACCATGGAGTCTGCGGTGACCGAGGCCCAGCCAGCCAGCGGCCCATGTGCTTGTGACATCCGCTGACGGCGTGAGTGACTGGCCACCCACAAGGGTGGGGACATTAATGCTGGCCCGACCTGCGAGTGCTCACCACTCGCCCCGGCCTCGGCCACAGGAAGAGAGAAAATGTGCAGAGTCCAGAGCAGCAGCAGGAAGAGAGCAGTCCCGACCCCCCCACCCCCGACTCTTCAGAGAGGCCCCGCTGTGCCGAAGGAGGAGGCGCAGTCAGGATTTCACAACCCCCGGGACCAGGGCCGGTGACCGAGCCCCGCTCGCTTCCTCTTGAAGACCGCTCTTCGTCTCCTCTGGATCCCAGGACGCTGGCCCGGTTTCCCCGGCAACTGGGCTGACCTCCCGTGGCACAGGTCGGCGTGCAGTGGGGTGCAGGCAGACCGCGCACGGTGGTCCTGGGGGGGCCCCGGGGCGAGGACAGGAGCGGGAGAACATGAAAGCGGGCCTCTCGGGCGACGTCAGGCTGGTCGGAAATATTCTCCTGAGTCCACATCTGAGATGAGGGAACGGGCCTAAAGCAGGGAAGTGAGCGCCCTGGGTCACGTGGTGCGGACACCTTAGAGCCAGGACTTAGGTCTGTGGTGGGGCGTGTCTCCTTCCTTCCAGAAACACTGCTGCCACTGACTAAGCATGGGGAAAGGTAGTGCTTGGAGCTCTTTTCCCTGGAGAGGGGACAGGTGCGCCGTGACCCGCGCGCAGGCCATTGGGGCCTCTGGCCCACAGGTGGGAGCAGGTGAGCCCGCCGCCCCTTCCAGAGACACTGCCCGTGTTCCGATGGTGGCCACCTGTCCCCAGCAGTGGCTCTGGGGTCACCTCGGAGACTCAGAGGCCCAAAGGGCGGCTGGAAGTCCGCACATGTGCTCCTTCCTACCGGGCGGAGCAACTCGGGAGGAAACCTTGCTGAGAGCAGCAGAGGCTCCCAGGACGACTGGCAATTTGAGCTTCTTAAGAGACAGACAATATGTTGGTACCAGATGTCATCTCAAGCTAAAAACCTATGGTTATGTTACTTAGATGATCTTCTTTATTTACTCTAACCCACAATCCAGAAGCCAGTCTCGGCTGAACGTGGGCCGCTGAGCATTCCGGCGAGAAGCGCGGCTCCGTATTTTTGGGTGTTGCCATTCCCAGCGGGGGACTCTCGTTCCGGTCTGCAGCCTCCTGCACTGAGGGTCTGACCATCTCTGTGGTCACTCTGTCACTGGTCCTCAGGAGTTCGTATCTTACTCCTCCCTGCTGGGGGAGTGTCACCCCCCAAAACGGTTCCTAACGTGCTCCCCTGCTCCGTCCCCAGAAACCGTCTCCTACCTGGGAGGGTCTGTGCGTCACTGACTGGGTCCCTCACTTGGGCACTTCCCTGCTCATTTCCCCATGCCCCCTTCTCAGCAGGTGAGGAGAGGCATGACTGAGGTGGGCGGAGCCGGGGGGTTTGTCCCTGGGTGTTCAGGAGTATGGGGCCAGGGGCAGGGCAGCCGAGACTGGGTGCCTGGGAGTCCAAGCTGTAGAGCTCTGCTGGAAGGCTGTGCAGTCCCTCTTCCTGGTGCAGCCCCTCCCACCCCTCCCCTGCTGGCTCCGGCAGCCCAGGCCGTAGCCCTAGGAAGCTAAGAAGAGTGCCCACACCCCCAGATGTGCCCACATCGCAGGCCAGCACCAGCCCCTGTGATGTCTGGGCATGCCTCTACCCATGTCCTTCCGGCTTGGTCACCCCAGCTGCCCTGGTGTGCCACCTCTTGTGGGACTGGGATAGTCGCAGTGCCTATCATGGAGTTGTTTGTGATCAAAGGAAAGGAAGCTGTCCCCGCCCCAGGAAGCCTCCCTGCCCATAGGGCCCGGGCAAGCACTTTGGGAAGGGGGCAGCGTGGCCGTCTTCAGCAGTGCGGGCCTGCCAGCTAGCTCCTGCAGGCCCCCAACGGCAGGTGCGTGAGGATGGAGAGTGCCGTGCCTAATGAGGATGGAGAGGAGGGTCTGGGGGGTCCGAGTGGCCTACCAGTGTGACCTCCTCTGAGCCGTCACGTCAGACAGGTAGTTTTAGCACTCACATTCTTATATATTAAACGGTTCTAATAATATCCACTGTGCAGAAAGGTGACTATGGGATTAAGAGTATCCAATGCCCTATACCCTAGGGCACGTCACAGCAGCTAGTACTGCTGCAGTCACTGCAACAGAAGCTTTGTCTCTCCCTGCACCCGCCGGCCTCTGCCGGCCTCGCCTGGCCTCTGCGACCCTCAGGGTTCCCTCCAGAACACGGAGCCACTTTGATTCACAGCAGCTTCCGTACGGAGCCAACACGTTCCGGGCACATTCTGTCCCCACGTCTACAGGACATGCCTGCACTGTCAGCCTTCTAAGGAAGGTACGGGCTGGAGCAGAGGGACATCTGTCCCAAGCGAACGGGCCAGCGTGGGGCCAGGCTCTAGCCCGGTGCAGCACCTCCGAGGGTTCCGCTGGGTCCACCTTGCCCAGAAGATGCCCAGCGCCACACTCTGTCAGGGAGCAGAAGCCCACAGCCACACGATCCTCCAGGTGGAGAGGCTCCCCCCGCCAAGAGCAGGATGGGGGACTTCTGCTTCTGTCCCCCAGCTCCTGGCTCCCATTGGGGCCCACATAACCCTAATTCCCAGCACTCCTGTTTCTGGCCTTCAGCGGCCACCGTTCTTCTCTTGGCAATGACCACGGGCAGCATCTTGGCACCGTCCCCCACTCTCAAAAGCAACCTCTCTGGGGCTGCATTCAGAGCCTTCTATGTGAGGTCAGCCCTGATCCCAACCTGCTCCTGTTCCCCAACCTCCACCTGAAGGTGAAGTGTGGCGTCAAGACAAACACACACACACACACACACCCCGAGGACCTCTCTTCCCAGGTCCCCTGCGCCCCCTCCTCTATTCCCTGCCCCCCCCCCGGAGCTGCCATTGTCCTCAGGACCAGGTGGTTTCCCTTCCCAGCAGCCCTGTCCTGGTAGCATCCCAGCCAATCAGGATGCACCCATTCTTCCCCAACAATCAATGCCCACCTCACCTCCAGCACCTCATCTAGTCAGCTAATTTCGTTGCTTTCTTTAACAAAATAATAAAGAACTCTTTCCTTGTGATCCTCTTGCCTGCCGACTCCCGGCCCCTGCAAAGTTTCTGCTGAGCAGGAGCAGGATCGCTCATTTCACAAAGAATTGCTCTGACGCACTCTCCTCTCCTCCTTGTCCTCCGCTCATTCAGCATAGGCTGGAGGTCTTAGAGCCTTTGCAAGTGACAAGGGACAGAAAGACATTTTATATAAAAGGAAGCAAGCCCTTTGCTTGAAAGTGGGGGGGTCTCATAGGGCCTGGCATCTCGTGATATTTTGGTCCCGAACAAAAGGGAACAATTGCACCACTTTTTTCCTAGGTAAAAGGAAAGGGAAGGGCGGGTGCTTGGAATCAATGCATGAAAATTAGAATTTGCGACCACCCGCATGTTTGCGCGGCCGTGCACGACAACCATGTACAACTAGACTTGAGCCGCCACCTGGCTGTGTGTTCCTACCAACCCTGTCCCACCCAATACCTCTTCTGGATCTTTCTTTATAAACTGACATGTCCCACTTTAAAAAAAAAACGGAGTATCTATTTTTTTTTTTAAGATTTTAAATGAAACAAGATGGGAATGGGAGGGAGACAAACCATAAGTGACTCTTAATCTCACAAAACAAACTGAGGGTTGCTGGGGGGAGGGGGTTTGGGAGAAGGTGGTGGGATTGTGGACATTGGGGAGGGTATGTGCTTTGGTGAGTGCTGTGAAGTGTGTAAACCTGGTGATTCGCAGACCTGTACCCCTGTTCCCCAACCCCTTGTTTATAAAAAATTTAAAAAAAAAAGATTTTATTTATTTTTTTGTCAGAGAGATGGAGAGAGAGAACACACAAACAGGCAGAGAGGCAGAGAGAGAAGCAGGTTCCCTGCTGAGCAAGGAGACCAATGCGGGACTCGATCCTAGGACTCTGGGATCATCACCTGAACCAAAAGCAGTGGCTTAACCCACTGAGCCACCCAGGCATCCCTTTGGAGTATCTATTTTTAAAGAAACTTGTAAAATAGGAAAAATGCATTGGTCCTCATGTATATGTCACAGCAAGAGTTTTTGGTTCCAAAATGCTTCTCTGCAAGACTCCTTTAGTGAGTATCTGCCCCCGTGTATTTGTTCCTCATCATACCCTTAACTCAGGCTGAAGTTTGCAAGTGGACTTGAAGAAGGATAGGTTTGAGGCTCGGAGAGGCCTGGCTTTAATCCTAGCCTGGATGCTTAGCGGCAGGTCTGAGATCCAGTGTACTCCTCCGTGACCTGGGCATCGTTGGAAGATTAAAGTTACTTGTTCCTTCATTAGTCAAAATGACGGATTAGAATGACATTTCTTGGGGCCTCTTCACTCTCACTTTAGCACGCAAGTCATCAGACAGACGCACCACATTTACGGGAGCATGTTCGGGACGGTTGAGCCTATCATCAAAGCTAGTCTGCAGACACAAAACTCCCTTTGGGGAGCCCGCTCCCCAGGGGCTCCAAGGGCCAGGACTGGATGTCTAGAGGAGCAAGGCTGGCTTGCAGCCGAGGAGCACGGAGTAAAGGAACACTGAGGCCTGTGTCCTGGATGAGAGGCTTAAGGAAGCTTGAAGCTCGAAGACCAGCAGGAAGCAAATGGGCAGAGAACCACACCTGAATCCATGACGGACGGTCTCCGGGAGGGCCAGAGCAGGACTCCCTGGGTGCAGGGACAAGGAGTAGGGGTGGTGGAGAGCACAGGCGACCCCAAGGGTCCCAGCCAGCCTGGGGTCCCCTCCTGGAGGAGGAGCGAGGCCGTGCCCACCATCAGAGGGACAATTTCCCAAAGCTCTGTATTCTCCACACCAGTGCTCGCCTCCACTGGCACAGATAATTAGCACTGATGGCAGCTTATTACCCAATTATTTCTGGCTCATGTTTACTAAGTGTATTACAGGCAGTTTGGACAGAGAGTCTCCCCGAGAGCCAGTTCTGGAAAATTCATCAGAAAAATAGAATCTTGGTACAGAGGCTCCCATCCTCTTTGCATTTCAGAAAAAAAAATGGCAGCTCAGCCATGTGGACCCCAGTGTCTGGGCTCTCCGGCTATCCTGCCTCCGTGAGAGCAGGGGGAGCATGGCAGACGACACACACAGACGGCAGGTGGGGGTCCAAGACCGGTCTCCGTGACCTCCTCACTGTTAGACCTTAAGAAAAACCACCTGACCTTTCTGGGCTTTGGCTTCCTTGGCTCTCACATGGAGGACATACCATCAACCCGAGGGGGTTACTGTGAGAGTTAAGTGGGGTCGTTGAGGAGTACCTTGTGGACTGTGACGTGCTAAGCCGGTCTTGGGCGCTGCTGATTTTCCCACTGGCTCGGTCAGCGAACGTTTGCAGAGCATCTCTGTGGCAGCGAGACGTGGGGGATCCACGAGGAACCGTGTCTGAGAGCCCACCCGCTTGCATCGACCTGACCGCCCCGTCATGGGGGCACGGACGAGGCCACCCGCTCCCCTCCCCCCGTGTCTGCCCTCACTCTTTTCTTTTATGGTTGATTTATTTTCTTTTATAGAGAGCGAGAGCGCAAGTTGGTGAAGGGGCCGAGGAAGAGGGAAAGAGAGAATCCCAGGCAGACTCCCCGCTGAAGGCAGAGCCTAGCTCGGGCCTCCATCCCAGGACCCTGAGATCATGATCTGAGCTAAAAGCAGAGTCCAACGCTTAACCGACTAAGCCACCCAGGCGCCCCGGTCTTCCCTCACTCTTGGCCCAACCCTACGTTCAAGTCATTCAGAAGCTATCCTGTGGCTTCCCTGCCCGGGGCCACGCGGCTCCCTCCTCCGCCACTCAGTCTTCATCCGGGATTCCGCATGGGACATGTTCAGACCCCACATTACCCCAGGCTAGGTCATTCACCCCTGCACCGCGGTCCCCTTTAAAGCGGACAGTGCTACTTGCAGCCTCCCTGGGCAGTTGTGAGATTAACCAGTGAATGTGTGCAAAGCCCGGGTGAGGATGCCCGTGCAGGGCAGGGCCTCGATCAGCGCTGTCGTCACCACCTGTTCCTCTCCCCAGCTGGCCTCCAGCTTCTCCTGCCTCCCCTAGGATGACTTGGCTTTGTCCCCGGATATCCCACACCGCAGTGAAGTGATCTGCCACGAAGCCCGTCCTCCCCAAATACCGTCAACATTGCCTGGGATGTCAACAGCCCTGTCTCGAGTCTTGGTGTCCCCTACACCGAGGACAGTGCCAGGCACAGGGCAAGGGCTTGAGACATCATGGAGTTAAATTTAAAATGAGCCGTATCTTTGATGCAGTTTTTCTTTATTATTGATTTTGATAAGGGTGACGTTCCCTTCGGTGAGGCTAGGTGGAGCCGTAGAAAGATGGACTTGACCTATGGTGTCGGGAGGTTCTTCTCCTGTCGTCTTCATCGCCACGGCCGCCTCCTTTGGCTCATGGCACTTCCTTCCCGGAGACTTACTTTTCAGCCCATTCTTCCTGTTGTATGGGGTCCATTTCTGCGACTGGGCACTGATGTGGGGGGCTGGGCTAGTTCCTGTATCCGTGAATGTTTTGTGGGGTCCTGGCCTGGAAAACGGAGTGTCCTCTCCAGGGCTGTGTGCTCAGGAGCCCCAAGCAGTAGCACATGCAGGATAGGATTTTCGGTGCCTCGGGTTTGCACACGGACCTCTTCCAACCCACAGGAATGCACAGGGTCAGAAGGAAGGCACTGGGAACGGGAGGGTCTGGAAGGGACAGGAGGAGCCTTGGATAACTGACCTTGGTAGGAACCTTTGTATTTAAAAAGAGCTCCTTCTGCAAGGCTGCTAGCAGCTTCCTGTTTGGCTTCCCACCGCAGCCTTTACTGTTTGGCTTTATACTTGCTGCCCCGGGGACCCAGAGCCCCAGTGTGACTCAGGACCATGTGGGCCAAGCCTTGCTAAGTCCACGCAGTGCTGCTGACCACAGGGCTCCAGCCCAGGAGGAAAAGCTGCTGTTCAATCCCCACCAAAGTTATGGGCAAGAGCCCCGTGCCTCCCAGGGAGCTCCCTCTCACAGAATTCAAGGGATCCCGGTGAAATTCCAAGTACCCCTCAGACGCCTGCAGGGCAGGGCCACCCCCACCACAGGGACGTGCGCAACACGGGCCCCTCCACGGAGCCCTGTCCTCCTGCTGGGTCCATTTCCTAGCTCCCTGGGCACTTGGATACCCAGGAGGCAACCCCTACCCCTTCCGGGAGCCCTAAAACAGACCACCCTTCCCACCGCTCTTCTAAAATCTTACATTCCACCAGCCACTCTCAGGGGTTCCTTCATGTCTTGAGCCCTCCGCCTTCCCCCTGTCCACCCCACCAGGCTCCTCCTCCACCCTGCACAGGCCAGCAGCCGGACCACCTCCCCAAGACTCTCCACCCTCTCACCTCCTGCAGACGCTCACTACCCCACCTCACGTGCTTCTGCAATCCCACCACGGGCCCACCTGTGGTGCTTGGTACTTGGTACTTGGTCTGTGGGGGTAACCAGAGTCCGCGTGTTCTAGCCCGCATGAAGACACGGACGTTAAAGCACAAACACACTCGTGCCTATGTAATTGCCAACGGTGATACAGTGAACGGTGATATGTTCTGTGAATCAGAAAAGGCACAGGTTCTGGAAGAGAAACCTAGTTTAGTTCAGCGTGGCAGGAGGGAGGGCGTGGGCAGTTCGGGGAAGGTTCCAGAGAAAGCACCACTGGCACTGGGAGCTAAGGGTTATTCCGAGTTACCCACATCAATAGCAGGGCACAGTGCTTTCCGGATGGCATGTGACAAGGTCCTGGTGCAGGGCAGAGACTGGCATGTTTCAGGACTACAAGGGGAGAGGGTGGGGGCAGAACACTGAGCGCACCGGGCAGCGTGGTCTGAGATGAGGCCCAGGGGCAGGGTCCCAGAGGCCGGATTGGCAGGGTGAGTGGAGAAAGTGAGGGGTTTGGGATCTATTCTACCTGCAGTAGGAAAAGTCGCAAGCTGGGGAGGAGCTGGGGAGGCTGCCCCTCCATCTGGGTGGCTGGGTGCTGTGGGCAAAGGTGACACAGCCTTCCAGAAGTCAGGGGAGCTGGGATGGCCAAGAAGCTCTTCCCAGAGGACCACGGGGTGGAAATGGCTTGGCCACAGCTGGATGTCACTCAGTGAACCCAGGAAATTCTAATGGGCACAAAACCTAGCGTTCCGCAGACTTCCCATGTAAAGTGCACGGTGGCTCCTGGCTCTGAGGGGGCGTTATTGTCTGCATTTTACAGCTCAGCAGCTCAGGCCGAGGGGAGCCGGGGTGCAGCGCAGGGGCTTGTGCGGCTGAGGGACAGGCCGGGATGCAGGCCCAGATCTTCTGACGTCGAGACCGACGCATCTGCTCACTGCCAAGGGGCCTGCGGAGGAGAGGGAAGCTCCCCCGGGAAGAGAGAGCAGCCAGAGAGGAGCACGGAGTGCAGAGGGTTCCATGGCTCCTTCCGGTCACACAGCTGGGACAGGCTCCCAAAGACAGAAAAAGCATGATGCTCCGGATTTCAGCTTAACATCTGAAGAGAGTGAGGTGCCGGAGGGTTCCGTCGTGAGCCAGCACCCCAGCCAGCCGTTCTCAGGCGGGTGCCGGCATCTTCAGAGCAGAGATGATCCATCCAGGGGCAAAAGCCAGTCCTCCGGGGGTTGGACGAGATGCCCCACAGCTTGAGCACCATTGGCTCAAAGCGTCTGCAGCCTGGACCCCGCGCTGGGGGAGGCGGACTGCAGAGCCGCCTTCCCCAGAGCGCAGACACAACGGCAGACACACTTTCCCTGTCAGCTGCGTTTCTTTGTACACAAGAGTATCGAAGGCTCTCGAAAGGAAATTAGGAAAACGGTCCATTTTACAAGAGCATCCAAAAGACCGAAGTACGGAGGAGCAGGTGCCCTCCCGCATCCCCCGCGCCCCGGAACGTTCTCTGGCCTGAGCGCACCCCTCACCTTCTTCCTTGCACTGAGGTCATGGTCTACAGCTGACACCCGCCAGGAGCCAGACCACAGCCAGTGGTGTGCCACCCCCCCCCACACACACACACATGGCCATGGATGCAGAACTTCACAAATTAGGCATCAAAGGAGTTAGTCGATTAACAAGGAAAGCAGATGCGGGGGTGGTGGGGGACAGATAAATAACGTAACTTTTTATTTTTTTTTTGTTTTTGTTAATAACGTAACTTTTTAAAATCGAAAACACAACATGGTCAAGTGGGAGGCACCCAGGGCAGGGGAAAGAGTGTGGGGTCTCTCCTGGGTTTAAACCCCGGCTTTGCCACTTCCCAACTGGGAGAATCCACAGAAGCTTCTTCTCTGTCTGGGTTGCAGCCTTGGTGAGCCAGGGCTTACCGACGCCTCCTTCACGAGGACGTTATGAGGATTGAATGAGCTGACCCGTAGAGAGTACCGGGCACGGTAGACAGAGCAGGAGCTTGAGAAATGGTAGCTTCCTTCCGTCTCTGGAGAGCAGAGTGCTTTAATATGGGCCTTCGAGGTGACCAGGGTGTGAATCCTGGCTCCACGGTTTACCAGCTGCCTTATCCCGGCGTGACTCCCTCTCCCTGTGGCTCAGTTTCCTTCTTTGCAAAATGGGGTGGTGATAACAGAAGCCCTCTGGGAGCATTGTTCCCGATTAAGTGAGAGCAGTTGTGTGCAGCACCTCCCTCGCCGAGAGCTCCGGGCCATCCTGCCTGGACCAAGCGCCGGGGGAATGCGTTTTTGGAATCTCTCTGCCCCTCTAGGTCGGTGATACCTCTGCAAATTCCTCTCTGCTCACACATGTGTCCACCTCCACTTCCCTGCAACAGGCAGCCCTTCTGTGTGCTAAGAAGGACCTGTCTAGAAATCCATTTTCATGGCCCTATCGCCAGGACACACAAGGAGCCGTCCACAGCCACATATCGTCTGCCCCCAGCGCCACTGGTGCTGGTGACCCCCCCATCTGCCGCCCGGCTCAGCGTGCGGCGAAATGCGGTGTGTGAAGAACGTACAGTGGAAAGTTAATGAAAACGATAAACTCCGATTTGAAGAATCGGTGCCGCTAGCCCACACCGCTTCCGTCCTCAGCCTCGTCCCTTCTGTGTTCCTCTGTCTGCCCTGCCCAGTGCCGGTGCTGGGGAGAGATGCGTGCTCCCAGCAGCCAGCCGGTGGCACCCGGCAGAGCCAAGTCCCTCGGCCACCATGCCTCCCCTGGGGACACGCCTGCGCTGGAGTGTCACCCGTACAGAGAACCAGGACTTTGGGAGGGTGGGGGTGAGGGGAGCAGGGTAGGGTGCTCAGGTCAGCACTGGCTGCCAAACAGCCTCTGGTTCTGAGCCACAAGTGGGCACAGCTGCTGGGGAGTCAGGCTCATATCAGGTCAGCTGCCTACTTGCTTTGTGACTTTACCAAATGATTTAACCTGAGCCTCAGTGCCCTATTTGGGGGGGGGGGTATGGAAGGGAGTAACGTGTGCATACTTTGGGGCTTCTGTATCAAGTATCCAGTAGAATGTTCAGCATCCAGGAGGCCCCCAGTTAACCTCAGCCTTTCTTGTGGGCAACAGCGGTATTACGAACACTGGACTTTTTGGAGTCCCCTCTGTCTGCCTTGATTTCTACTTTGTCACCATAGACACTGTGCTCAGTCTGGTTCCTCTGGTCTTGTTCTTGCTCCAATAAATAGATCTTTGATTTCATTTTCTAGTTTCTATCCTGTAAGCCCCCCTAACCACTGAGGCCAAGGAGCCCATGCCCCAGACCCTGCCTGGACACTCCCCATCCCTGGTACGCAGACCCTCAGGTCACTCCTGAGTCCCATCCTTGGCTTGGTGGCCCAGAGCAGGTCTTTCAGCCTCTCCCCTGGTCTGTTGGCCTTTCTATGTACCTCCCCAGTTCTGGTTCCCCGAAGCAGTCTGAGCCCTGTGGGCTGTTCTGTTGGACTGGCTGATACGGTGGGCAGGAGGGGGAAGAGGCAACTTCTCCTCTCCAGGCTGGGATCAGAGAGGCTCAGGCACCTCTGGATGCCTCTCAGACACCTGGGCCTGGGAGCCCTGCTCTGGTTCGTTCATTCATTCACTCGTTCAGTTGTAAATATCTAGTGACTTCCTGTTCATCTTGGAGAAATTTAGCAATCACGTCATTACCAGTATGTCCTTGACCTTGAGGAGCTGTCCCCCAAAATGATTCCCAAACCAGATGGGAAGAAACCACAACTACGATCTAGGCCAACAAATACTAAGACTTCGGAGTTCTGGCCCCAGCCTCCGTCTGCAGCGGGTCCAGATGTCAGCGTGGGATGGCAGAGAGGCGGCCTGCTCTGGGGGCTGCCTGGGGCCCCCCACCAGCCATCCTCAGGATTCCCCATCTCTGTCTGCATGTGTCATCATCAGATTCAGCCCCCAGAAAACCAGTTGTGTCTTTGTAAACAACAGTAAAAGCTGCAGATGTTCTGTGCTAAGAGTCAATGAGACCACAGGGCGTGTGGGGCCAAGCTGGCAGCTCCCCGGACTGGGGAAGTGGGAGGGCCCCAAGGTATCCTCCTGCAGGGACCCACCTGGAGGACCCAGAAGATTCCACACTAGGAATCTCACTTGACTAACACAAAAAGAAGTAAGCCTCCTCCCAGTCAGTGATGGAACGAAGGAAAAAATGCAAAGAAAATGTTTGGGTGCTGCAAGGGTCAGAGGCCTGTCATCATCACGGGAGCTGGATTCTGGGGTGTAGGAGCTCCCAGGAAGGCTGGCTTGGGGCTGGGACCAGGTGGAGTGATGGAAGCCATGTCTCTTTCTGCCCCAAATGCACAGGCTGGAAAGCATGACAAACAGGGGCTTAGAACCACTCATGGGGAGCCGCACTGGCTCCCCAGCATCAGGTGGTGCCGGAGACTCAATCAGGAGGCTGCCAGTGTCCTAGAGAGGAGACCAAATGAGGGTCCTAGAGGGGAGATCTCAGGCCCAGCTGAGATCCAGGGCAGCAGCCAGAGTTCCCAGTGTCCTTGGAGTCCTGGGAAAACTAGGTGGGTGGGGTCCTATGTCCTGGGAGGAGCAGCTCATCCCAAGAGAACGTCCACAGCGTTTCTTTCCTCTGAAATCAGATTTCTTCCCCTTGAGGCCCTGACAACCCCATTGGCCATCGGCATGTGTGCCTCCATGTGCCAGCACCACCCTTGAGCACCGCTCCAAGGCACTGGAAGGCGCTGGAAGAGCCTGGAGGGGCCGGGTGGGGCGGTGGGGGAGGCTGCCCACTGCGGCCATGGCAGTCAGCTGGACTGTCTGTTTTCATCCCTAGACGCCCAGCAAATGATGGACGAGAGGAGAGGGAAGGTGGACCTGTGTTTTCTTCCTCTCATTTTGGGATTTTACTACTACAGATAGATGCTTTGTTAAAACTGAGAAATTCTGTCCATCCATATTGCATGGATACACCAGGATGTTAAAAGTAGTTACCTATGATCATAAGATTATGGGTCTTTCCTTTTATTTTTATTTTGTTCTTGTTTTTAAAAATAAGTAGTTTGGGGGCACCTGGCTGGCTCAGTTGGAAAAGCATGCAATTCTTGACCTCGGGGCGTGAGTTCAAACCCACTGTACACCCACACAGGGTGTAGAGATGACTTTAAAAAAAAAAAATGTCTTTATTCTGTAATAGGAAGCGATGGGTGGACCTAACAGGATTGCAGACCTTGAGTGTGAAGCATTTGGGACCAGAGCTGAGCAGGCTGAGGGCTGGCTGGCGTTGACCTGGGGAGGCAGTGCAAGGGCGGGGGGCTCACACTGACCTTTGTGCAGCTCTGGACATTGGCACCTGTGAACCAGCCAGATGGCCTTAGCGCCACAGCACAACTCAGGGCTGTGTCCTTGGAGCCACCTTTGGGTGGGGGAGGCGGAACCCTCATTCCAAGGACAGGAGCAGGGGAGGAGTCTCTGAGTGCAGGCTGAGCCCCTGGAGGTTGGGCATGGACCCTCGCCATGCCCAGCACAGCGCCTGTGCCAGGACAGCAGACACTGTGCTCCCTTGGGACACGGCCTGGGCCCGCATACCTGCCCCACAAGCATGAGTGAGGACACTCATTCTTTCAGCTGCCCTGGCCTGCAGCTGTCTGTAGGGAAGGGTGCTTTGCTCCAAGAAGCTCAGAATTGGAGGCAGAGGTGTCCATGTCCTTAGACATGACCCAGAAAACTGGCTACTGACCCGAAACCTCAGGCATGTCAAATATAAACAAGCCAGCAGAGGCCTCTGAGAAATCTACTGGGCGAGGGGGTCCGCTGGAGAAAGTAGTGAAGGATAAACGTGTAATAAGAAGGTGTCTCTCATGCTAGTGAAACCCAGTCTAGACAGAACATGAGTGTGGCTGCAAGGGAAGCCTTTCAGTGAAACATGGAGCCTCTCCCAACATGGAGGGCTCTTTAAAAACACTGGAAATTGTTTTTTCTGCTGTGGGAAAAAATACCTCCCTGTGTGCCAAGAAAAAAGGATGTGGTCAGAAAGGAAGGGGCGGAGGAGGAGGTGGGAGGCTTCTTGGAGTCTGACATAAACAGTGCAGAATGAGGAAAAACCTAATTTTAAAAACTTACTCTGTAATCATGGTGCAAACCATCTGAGAACCGGGAGCCCTGCCAGGGCCGGGCTGGGGACTGGTGTCTAAACAGGCTGAGAGGCTGCCTAGAGGTGGTGGGCGTCTGGACTCACCAGGTGACACAGGGCAGCGGCCTTGAACTCCTGCTTCCCCCACCTCCCACTGCAGCCCTCTCCCCAGCCCTGAGCCCTGCCCCCACATGCTCCTTGAAAGGGGCTTCTCTTCCTCCTCTCTTCTCCCTTCACCCACCAGCCATGGGCTGTTACTTCCAGCAACTCATGTTGGTCCTGCCTTTGCCAAGTCAGAAGTGATCCTAAGCCACGGACTCTCTGGGATGTGGCACTGACTCCTTGTCCCTGCAGTAGATGGAGAAAAGCCTGAATCCTCAGAAAACACGACGTTCTCTTTAATTTTCCACACGCCTGAGTGGTAATGCCATAGGTTTGAGCCCTGAAGATGAAGAGAGAAGCCAGGAGCCCCTTCCCACCATCAGAGTGCAGTGAAGTTAACACAGCAGCCAAATTCCTGTAGGAGCAGGTCAGAGGGTGGACGGACCACAGACTCTCAGAGCAGTGCCTGTGGTATGATCAGGCCTAATATCGGCCTTGGAGCTGGAGCGGGGTTTCCGAGGTCCCCTGTCCTGCCTGAATTAACTCTTTGGTTGGTAGACTTTGGAGAGATCTGGAGCCCTGGGAGTATCTGGGGAGAGTGGAAAGTGTCTGTTTAGCAGTTGTTTAAAAAAAAAGTTTCAATATTTTAACAACTGATGTGGTGATAGCAAGTATCTATTGGCTAATATCACCCATGACTATTATCATTATTTTTTCAGAGCCTTTGGACCACTAATTTAGTACCAGGGAGTCAGTGTGAGGAAAGCATGTGATTTTGAATCAGATCCTAGATTCGCAACTCAGCTCTGCCCATCACTAGCCGTATGACCTTGAGCAAGTTCCCTATTGTGTAATGGAAAGTAGAATGATACCCACTTCATGAGATTGATCTAAGAAGTGTGTGCAAAGCTATTTCTGAGAGTACTCTGTAAATGTTAAGACTGAACAGATGTGAGTGAGTAAAAAAGCACACAAAGCAAAAGGAAGTACTGATTTGGAGCTGTCCAGGGTTCTGAAGCTATGGGGCTTGAGATCTCCACCTGTCCCCAACATTTGTAGGGCCCAAGGAAAGAACACAAATGAAGGCCCACATATTAATTTTAATTATTTTCTAAATTTTCTAAATACTAAATTTAATTCTGAGTCAACTAATGGAAAGCTACGGGTGTAAGTCACACTTAAGTGCTAAATCGCATCAGTTCTGTCCTCCTACCCCGATAGACACAATTTTATAACAACCTAGGAAACAAGGTTCAGATTTAGAATCCTTGGACTCCTCAGAATTCTGTGCTAGAGTGTAGCAGCGCAGGAAGAGCCGACCCCAACTGGCCCCACTCGTCTTCCCACCCTGGCTCATGACCATATTGAGAGATATGGACCATCACACATATGCATGTGGATGTCCAACACACGTGTCCAAACTCCATGTGCACCCCCCAACAAACAGCCAAGCTTTGGCACCTACAGGTAGAGTAGGCTGCCCTTAGGAAGACAGAATGGGAAAAAGGCCTGCATTGACCATGGAGGCACATTTGGAGCCCTAAGGGCTGGGAATACTGAGATCCCAGATACCCAGACTGTGGTCTAGAAGGAGGGCAACAGGCTTCAGGTGGGCATGTATTCTTAGCCCCACAGGCCTCTTGCTCAGTGTGGACTGGCAAAGCTACAAGATACCAGAGTGGGTCCCTTACAGCGTAAGGCCAGGCAGGGACTCCTCTCACCTGGGCTGAGGGGCCATGTCATCTTGGATCCCAAAGCCTCCCTTGGAGCTTGAAACAGGCTTGAAACTACACATCCATCAGGGGACATCAGTGTCAGCAGTGCTGCTTCTCCCTGCCCTTGAGAATGCTGCTGCTGGCCTCCATCCCCGTGGTGACCACAAGGCTTCATGGGGAGCAAAGGCTTCTTCAGAGAGGTTGCACTGTCCCTCGTGGGCACTGGGAGAACTGGCTGGAACCTGGACCTCAACCCAGGGACCCCTTATTTGAATGAAATGTTTCACATGAGCTTGTTTAAATGAGATTTGCCTTTTTCTTCTAAAAATGGGATGCAGAAAGCATGAAGGTTGCAATAATCGATGTTTTCATTATTAGCTCCATTGGTGAGTCCATTAGCTGTGAGCTTTGGGTCAACGACTGGTTGTCTAAAATGAAAACTCTGTGTTTATCACCATGAGGAGAGGGTTGTAGGAGGAGGGGAAACAGATACTAAGGTCTACCCAGAATGTTACAGTTTATGAAGTGCTCACGTTCCATCACTCCAGCTGATCCTTGTAATAGCTCTGAGACGTAAGGAGCCTGTGAGGAGTTAGTCTCCTTCCATTTTACACAAGAAGAGCCTGAGGCTGACAGGAGCAGCTTGTCTGAGACCACCCTGCTGTTACCTTGGGACTGACACCCAAACCACCAAACCATTCAGCACGGCGAAAACTTCAAAGAGAAAAAATGAGATGAAGAACTCATTTACAGTTAAGGTTAAGATTAAGGCACTTTCCCACAAGTGTGGTAAAGGAGAGAGAGCAGGGTTTGGGGTCAGAGAGACCTGACTTCAGATCCTGGGGCTGCCCTTCCCATTGGAAGGACTTTGCACAGTTCGTTCTGAGCTTCTTTTCCTTGTATGATCAGCATACCAACATCCCTGCCTCACACGGCTGCTGTCAGCTGCTTGCCCATGGAAGGATCAGTGGCTGTTAGTTTCCTTCCTTCCCAGCCCTCCCCCCATCGCTCTTCTCAATACTGACTAATACCTCAAGTCAGATCTCACTTGTACCACATGCAGTGCTACATACTTTGCATTCATTACCTCATTTAATGCTCACACCAAGTACATCAAGTAAATCCTATTACGGTGTCCTATTTTGTAGGTGGGGAAGCTGGCACAGAGAGGGCAAGTGACTTGCCTAACTGACACAGCCAGTAGGTGGTAGCACTTGGTTCACAAGCCGAGGCACCTGGGCTCCAAATATCCTGCTCTCGGCCCCTCTGCTCAACCTTCTCCCCACCTCGCTCTCCCGTTTCCTTTGCTGCCCAACTTCTTGAAGGAATTACCTGAACTCCAAGTGTTTTCTTGCGCTTTCTCATTCTCTCTGTAACCCCTTGAAGGACGGCCTCTACCACATATCCTGACTGCTGTCTTGATAATTAATAATTCTCAAGGTCTTTTCCTTAACCCCACTCTCTTCGGTTCATGTGGCTTTTGGCAATAATGGCTTCCTGAAATTCTCTTGACTTTGGAAGTGAGTTGTTCCCGTTTGCTGACTCTTCTGCTTCTGAGGCTCCTCTTGTCTCCTGGCCATCTGAACGAACCTCCTAAGGTATCTCTTTTATCCCCAGTCATCTCACCATCACCAATCAGCCAATCCTCTCCATGCAGACAGTTGACAAATTTACACCTCTAGCCCTGACTTTCTCCTAAGCTCTCTCTCCAGCTGTGCAATTCCACAAAAGCAGGTAGTTCTGAACTCCTTCTTTGTGCCAGGCACTGTTCTAGGTACTGGAGATTTGGCAGTGAATAAAACAGGGAATCCCTACCTTCTTGAGGGTTACCGTTGAGGACCCGGGTGAGGGGAGAGAGACCATAAACAAAGTAAGTAATACAGTGTATTCGACAGTGGAGAAAAGTAAAGGAGAGTCAGGAGATGGGAAGTGCTGGGGCAGGAAGCTGTGGTCTTAAATACAGTTGGCAAGAAAATTTGCACAGAGAACACGATGCTTGAGCCAGCAATAATGGAACCAAGAGAGCAAGCCTTGAAGATCCTGAGGGAAGAATGCTTAAGATAAAATGAAGAGTCTGTGCAAAGGCCCTAAGGTGGGAGTCTTCCTGGCATGCTCAGCTGAATGGGCAAGAAGGAAAGGAAAGTTGATAATGGCCAAAAGGAAATGGGGAGCCAGATCCTGTGGGGCCACATAGGTTCTTTCAAGAACTTGGGCTTTTCCTGAGTGGCTTAGGAGCCATGGAATCATTTTGGGTAGAGGAATAATATAATTTCACATTTGTTTCACAAGATCACTGTGACTACCATGTTGAAAATAGACCAGGGCAGCAGAGCAGAGGTTTTAGCAAGGAGGAGACTGGTCAGGAGGCTAGGGCAGCAGTCCAGGAGGAACAGCTCTAGCGTGGATCAGGGTAGGGCAATGGATTTGATAGATGGACAGGAGTTAAATCCTGGATAGATTTTGCTGACATCAACAGGATTTGCTGATAGTACATGGAATGTGAGAGTGTGGTCGAGAGTGACTCCTAAGTTGTTGGCAAGTGGACAGTTGGGTCTTTGGATCTAGAGCTCAGGGAAGCAATCCAGATTGGAGATAGACCTTTGGAAGTTGTCAGGATGTAGATGGTACTTAGCTGTGGGGCTGGATTCACCAAGGGAACGTGAGTAGATAGAAAGGAGAAGAGAACCAAAAACTGAGACCTGGCACTTTCCAAGGGTAAAAGGTTGAGAGATGAAGCAGAATCAGCAAGGGATGGCGAGGAAGAGCTCATGAGACACACAGGGAAACAGGAGTCATGCATGTGCTCGATGTGCCGACCACTGTGTTCCAGGCAAAGATGCAAAGACAAACGTGACTCCATCCTCACTCCCTCATGGAGGAGTCAGGACTTTGTGCCCTGAAATATGACTGTGGGTGGGTCCAGGGATGGGTGTGGGATATCAGAGGCAGTGAGACCACACCTTGTTACTTCTGAGAATGACTTCACACACACACACACACACACACATGTGTCAACTGTGTGTGGCTCCTCTGAGTGTTTTACTTTATCCCTTCTTTTTGTCTGTGACAAGCAATCAGTTACCTCCCCTCCATTCCTTCCAGCCTAGATGGAAGGCTCATTAAAGATCACCTACAATGTTGCAAAAGCTCCTAAACATCCAGGCTCTCTCCTGTTGGCCCTCTAATTCTCCTTCTTACATTACCCTACTTCCTGGCACATTATCCCCTGCTCAAAAATCCTACCACCTCTGGAATGAAGCCCAGTGCCTAAGCCCATTACTAAAGGCTACTTCATAGACTGACTCTGCACTGTCCACTCAGCATTGTCTCTACTCTTCCTAGATGGTCCTTCTGTTTCCTGGACACTCCATGTTCATGCTTAAGGCCACATGTTTGCCCAGGGTGGAACCTCCCACTGGGGTGTGCCTTTCTTTGATCCCATATTTCATACCCATTTCCTCTGCAAAGCTCTCCCCCTATAGCCTGCATGGATGTCCATGTCTCCAACATCCTGTATCACTCTGAGTCTGTGTCATTCACTTTTGTATGTAGGTATATAATGGCCATTATATACCATTATACATATAATGGTATATAATTTTACCATTTATATGGTATACATATGGTATAATTATATGCCATATTATATGGTGTGTATATATATATATATGGCATATATATGATACACAATTTAGTATATATATGTATATAATTTAGTGACTGTCACTAAATACATTTATATTCACCAGTTCATTCATTTTTTTAAAGATTTTATCTATTTATTTGACAGACAGAGATCACAAGTAGGCAGAGAGGCAGGCAGAGAGAGAGGAGAAGCAGGCTCCCCGCTGAGCAGAGAGCCCGATACGGGGCTCGATTCCAGGACCCTGGGATCATGACCTGAGCCAAAGGCAGAGGCCTTAACCCACTGAGCCACCCAGGTGCCCCAAGTTCATTCATTTTTATTTGTGTGTGTGCCTTGTCTGCCTCCCCCTCAAGGATAAATAACTTTTAGTGCTAAGCATGGTGCTAATTCTAATAATAGAATACATGAATGGTAGATCTTAGTCTTTTTTTTAAAGGTAAAGGAATATATAAAGGGTAAAACTGTGATAAAGCATTTTGTTGTATACAAGCTCTACCAAGCTCCAGGTAGATAGGCATGAAAGTGATTCAAATAAGATATATATTCCTTCAACAAAAATGTATTAAGATCTACTATAAGCCAAAAATGTGCTTGATACTAATGATTCAAAAATAAATCACAATCCCAGGTCTCAAGGAAATCAAAATTGAAATAAATCACAACCCCAGGTCTCAAGGAAAACAGACACATAAACAAATAATTATAATATAACCTGAGACCTGTAAAGAACTACATACATCCATGAGAGCATGGAAGAAAAGGCTTCCTGGAGGAGGTGATGAAGGTGATAGTTCTCAAAGGATGAGTGATTAGATCCAGTGAGACCTTAGCGGGGGAGAGAGTGCTGGAGGCAGCAGGCATGGCATGAGGAAAAAGGAAGAGGTGAAACAGCATGGTGTGTGGAGGTGGGGAGGCCAGACCACGGAGGGCATTATATTAAGAAACTTGATTCTTATCATGTGGGTGATGCCAGTATTGTCTTGGAAGGGCTCAAGATTTAGAAAGGACAGACTCATGTCTGTGTGTTTGAACACCAGTGCAGCTAAAAGATCAGTTTGGAAGAGATCAGGATTAGATGCAGAGGGGCTAGTTATGGACCATTACCTGTAGCCCAGGTGGAAGATGCTAAGGGCTTGGATTTAAATGAGGGCAGTGATAGTTGGATGGAGAAAAGGAAATAAATTCAAACATCACTCGTGGAGCAAAATTCAGGGGCACAGTGGTGCAACAGCTGAGACAGTCTAGGGGAGGGCATAGGAAGAGCCAAAGAGGACCCTTACTTCCAGTCTAGAAGACGGGGTGAGCAGTGGATCACCCCTGGCAGAGACGGGGGCAAGGGCCAAGTGCATGCTGGAGGCAGCATGTTCACTTTGGGCAACGTGGAATTTGAAGTGCCTCCAGCACTTCAAAGCAGTCCTCTTAAATGGTCAGAGAGCGACTCCAGGGTCCTATCACCCTTGGAGTTTATCAGGGACTTCTTTGAAAACCATTACCAGGGCACCTGGGTGGCTCAGTGTTTAAGCATCTGCCTTCATCACAGATCATAATCCCAGGGTCTTGGGATTGAGTTCCACATCAGGCTTCCCCTGCTCTGTGGGGAGCCTGCTTCTCCCTCTCCCTCTGCCTGCCTTCCCCCTGCTTATGCTCTCTCGCTCTCTCTCTGTCTCTTTCTCTGTCAGATAAATAAATCTAGAAAAGAAAAGAATACTATTACCAAAGCCAGCTTATCAGCTACATAAACCAGTCATGTACTGTATAGGCATAACTCTTTTGGAGGAAAAAAAAAAGCACCACCACTACCTTAGAATGTATATTAGTACCTATTTTTCATAAAAGAAATAAAAATATGATATTTTTGCAAAAAAGAAACCTATTCACTAGACTTACATCATAATGAATTTTGGCTACTTCCAAAATCAAACCTTCCCTTAATGATGGAGCCCTTCAGTCCCTGGGGCTGTAGGAGAGAACATGCCTCAGACCCAAAGGATTTCCGATAGAGCAGTGTCAGAAGTCACAGCAATGTGAATGGACTGAAAACACAGCCTCCCAAGGTCACCTTGCCCACTGGCTACTCTCAGCCAGGTACCTTTGTTTTGATGTGATGAATAAGAAACTTGTTTTATTTCTCTATTCCACAGAATCGTCTAAGAAAAGGGTATCTTCCTTCTCCCCCAAGAAAGGCACAAGAGTGCAACTTTACTGTATTATCTCTGTTTGCAGAAAATCTGGAACCAAACTAAGCTTTGTAAATTTCCCACATGACTGACGTCTAGAACCCTGGGCTTAAGTCTGCTCACATAGCTCTAGGCAGGAAGGTAAGGCCAAAAATAGGAACTGTAAAGACTCAATAGACAAAGTTTCTTAATCGACTAGCAAGATAGCCAGTCCTGAGAAGGACAGTGTTATACCAGAATCAAAAACCAAGAACACACCAGAATGAAAATTCCCCAACCAATATGCCACAGTTGGCACAGTGTCCAAGACGGAAGAACAAGTACAATTTGGTACTGCCAAGAATGCTTGCCCCCCCCCATCCCCGTCCCACAAAGGAACCAAAGGAACCCAAAGCAGGCCTGGTTACTGCCACCTAAATGGAGAACAGAGTTGAGGCAACACAGAAAGTAAATGCCTGGTGACTTAATTATCATCCCCACACTTCAGCTGGGGGCAAGAAGCTGATTTCATAAACCCTACAAGCAGATTGGGTCTCACCTGACCTCTGATGCGTATATGGTCTCATCCCACTCAAACAACACTGACGTCCCTCTGTACAGTGAGACACAGCTGTAGTATTATTGGGGAGCTACTCATCGGCGCAGCTACAGTGAGCGTGTACAGCAAAGTGGGCTCCCTCTGACTTTCTACTTGAGGTCATTTCCTCTTCTTCATTTCTGCCAGTCATGACATACTGCAGCTATTCCCAGCAGTTACCAGGGGCATGGAGACAAGAGAAAAAGTTCTTGCAACGGTGGGCCCACCACCTCCCCAGGCAGCCCTGCCTTCCCTTCTCTTCAGATTGGGGCTGACTAGTACAGGGGTGCTGTGGGGACCAGCCAGTGGCAGCAATTAGTGTCGCTCAGTCTCTGTGTGACGGTAAAGGATGCTGAGGCATTTTAGCCTCAACTTGACAAGGGAACTCTCTCTTAAGCCATTCGTATAAAGCCCTGTAGGATCTTCTGTCACTTCATAAGAGGAAGACCTTTCTATCAAACAAGGCAGCCACGTCTTAGCTGATGAGTGGAGCATCTCATTTTTTTTTTAATTATTAAATTCTTCTGCAATGTCACTGAGAATCACTCCCAGTGCCAGCAGTGGGTATATGGAGAATGCATAGGCAGCCTCTGCTGACTAAACTTCTGCTTCTATTTGGGTTCAGTCCAGCTCCCTGGGGCTGTTCTGGGACCTGTAATCACACGAGACAGACTGGGTCCTCTCCACTCTGGCTCTCTCCAGAACCAGGAGGTGGTAAAATGGAGTGGTCAAAAGCATGGACTCTGGAGACAGATAATTCCCAGCCCCACCTTTTACAATCTGTAGAACCCTTGGTGTGGACTTTAACATATTTAAACCTCCATCCTCTTGTGTACAAGATAGAAATAGAAATTCATGTATCTTTTGGGATATTTTGAATGTTAACTGAGAAATAACATAGTTAAAGTACTTAGCACAGTGGTTGGAATAGAGCAAGTGTTCAATGAGTATCGGCTGTGATGATGATGATGATGATGATGATGATGATGATGTTGTTGATGATGATGGCGGCAATGATGGCAGTGGTAGTGATGATGAGCAGAGGGGAGAGACATGGGTATGATCAGGAGCAGCCACGAAGAGTAGCGAAGTATCCAGAATGACAAGTTTGCTAAGTTAAAAAATTGGACTTCCAGGCTGGACCTGAAGTCAGTGGGATAACATAGTCAGAGACTATGTATGCCAGCCTAAGGCACAACATTTGCATTGAGGTGGTTTTCAAGGTGACCATGATTTCCTTTTGGTATCAGTTTCTACATCTGTTTGCCAAGTGCTAGATTGGCCAACGACTGGAATTTTAGCAACCTTCTTTGTTGAGTAGAAATTCTACTACTATGATTTCTTGGGAAATCGGTGTAACCCTTAACTCTGCTCCTTTTGCCCTCATTTCCACCTGATACTTCCTTCCAAGGACATCAGACTTCACCACCTCTTCCCAACAAACAAACCTTACACACACGCATACTTCCCAAGAAAGTGGTTCTTGCAATGGAATACCTCTAATCAGCTGATGACAGTTCCACCATCTGATTACAATTCCACCATCCCAACGAGTTGATGCCTCCATGGGGCTCACAAATGCCTCTCTGAGCTTTCTATGTCCAGTTGGACCAGCTATGACTTTATTTAACTTGTTTAGTATAGCTTTTTAATCTTTGTGTTGTTCTGATTTGTCCCTATTTAATACCAAAGCATCACAGCATAGAATTTTTCTGACCAGAATTCCCCTCTGAACTTCCCATTTTGCCCAAGTTGACCATGTTAGTAAGTGGTGAACATCTCCTCAGTTTTTAAAAAATTCATTCAGCCTCTTCTTTTCTTGTGCATCTCTTCTGCTTTGCCAGGTCAAGCTGGGAACTACCTGACTTGAGGGAAGGGAGAGTAAAAGCCATCAGTGACTCAGATGGGGTGAGCTACCCTTGGTACGGGAACACCACGGAAACTGTGACCCTGGTTGGTCCCACGAACAAGATCTCCAGGTTCTCCGTCAGCATGAATGACAACTTCTACCCAAGTGTGACGTGGGCAGTGCCAGTGAGTGACAGCAATGTACCACTGCTCACAAGGATCAAGAGGGACCAAAGTTTCACTACCTGGCTGGTGGCCATGAATACCACCACGAAGGAGAAGATCATTCTACAGACCATCAAGTGGAGGATGAGGGTGGACATTGAGGTGGACCCTCTTCAGCTCTTGGGGCAACGGGCTCGGCTGGTGGGCAGGACTCAGCAGGAGCAGCCCCGGATCCTGAGCCGGATGGAACCCATCCCCCCTAATGCACTAGTGAAACCCAATGCCAACGATGCCCAGGTCCTCATGTGGAGGCCCAAGCGAGGACCACCTCTGGTTGTGATCCCTCCTAAGTAGACGCAGACTGGCCTGACTGTGTGTGGAACACATGGCGCTATGACACGCAGTGAGGTTGCCAGGGGTGGCAGGAGCCAAACTGAGTTTCTGAGCCAAAGCAGACCTCTTGGTTTGCCAGCCTTTGCAGCCACTTAATGAAGAGCAGGCCTGCTTCTGGGGCGGCAGAACCATAATCCTTAGGAAAAGTCCCTTCCTTTTAGGAATAAAGAAATCACTGATTTGACAGACTTGCTGTGATTACCATGCAAGTAGCCATATTTCGGAGCTGACCAGGATGATTCTTTTACCTGAACTATTGACCATTTCTTTCCTGTGAGATGCAGGGGATGGAAACAAAATTAAACAGTGCCTGTGGCAAATGCTGCTTTCCAACCAATTAGAAGTGGGAGTGAAAACATCCACACCAGGTGTTTGTAAGACAGACAGTCCCGCTGTCTGACTAGAGGGTGCTTGGGGAAGGGGGTGGGATGGAAGTCGGGCGGTGAAGAGAATGGGGAGAAGGAGGAACGAGTTGCTACTACAAAGTAATACCTATGAATTCATTAGTAGACAATCAGATCTTCAACATACTCAGTGGAATGAAAGATGCACCTAGAGAATTAGAGATACATTGATATTCGCTCCATTCTGAAGGGGTGGGGGGCACCTCCTGGGAACTGTCCAGAGTTCTGATATGAATAGACAGATGGTGCCTCGATGGTTCCATCTACCTACCTCTTTCCAAAATTTGATTTTTCTGAATATCTTTTTTTTTTTAAGATTTTAGTTCCGAATATCCTTAATCACAGTATTTGGATAGACAGTTCCTGTATTCTGCACAAGCTATGATAATTGGGGGCTTCACCATGTTCTTTGGTGAAACGTTAATTGTGACTTTGTTTACAGCTGCTTATCCTGTTCCCATTACCAACTCTAAATTTACAAAAAGATAATTGCTTATAAACCATGGAATCCACATAGGATTTTGAGAACATTTTAACAAATAAGAAGACTATTTTCATTCTTTCAGGGTCTTTTTAGCTTCTGGATGATGTGAACATACAGAATGCATATGCCTATGTACATGCCCACATGCAAGCATACACGCCAGGATGCTGATAGCCTGACCAACACAGGTGCCAGCAGTCCCTACACATGACCTTGTAGCCTAGGACATACACTTTATATATGTTTATTTTAGCTCGAGTTCACAGAAGCTCAACTTCAACTGCATGAGCTTTTGTGAGGAAGTGCCTCATAATGCTTAACTTCAAAGCTCTTTAATGAAAATCTGAGCTTCTCACGTTGTACAATGGCTGAGATCCAACTAACAAGGATGAGAGACCATATTTCCTTTAGTCAGGCCACCAGCAAACATTTTAAGAGTTTCTAGTCTTTTTTTTATCTTTTTTTTTCTTAGATTTTATTTATTTATTTGACAGAGATCACAAGTAGGCAGAGAGGCAGGCAGAGAGAGAAGGAAGCAGGCTCCATGCTGACCAGAGAGCCCGATGTGGGGCTCAATCCCAGGACCCTGGGATCATGACCTGAGCCAAAGGCAGAGGCTTTAACACACTAAGCCACCCAGGGGCCCCAAAGAGTTTCCAGTCTTTGCCATTAGGATTCTTTCAGCTGTTCTAGTGTACGTCACCCAGAAAAGAGCCTTTCTTTTTATTCTCAGTCATGCAAATTGTGGTACACACACACACACACACACACGCATACTCATACACACACAAGGTTTCTTCATTTAAAATCCCCCAAGCAAAATAATTGTAAAACTGTCACAATGTCATTGTAGATTTTATGGATAGATACTGGCAGCCTAATTTCAGAGGCGAAAGAGTTGAAGTTCAGAGTAATTATTACAATTATTACAATCCTATGATTGTAACCCTTCACTGCTCCAATGATATCTTCTACCAGAGTTTCAGAATGAAGAGGAAAAAACAGGAGGACTTTTTCATTACTTTTATTAAAAATACAACCAAATCTAATTTCTTTCAGGTTCTAGTCCCAGGGAATGGTGCTTATTTGCAAGAAAGGGTTAACAGATCCACTCGAAATCCTGTAGTGTTAACCTCACACCCCAACCACCAACCACTCTCTTATAGATGAGTTATTGATGGCAAGCTGAGCTGTTTGTAACAGCACATTAATGACACATCAGTGACTCACAGAAGACCTAGAGACATTCCATTTAAAAATAATTCAGTTGTTACATTTGGATTCCACTGTCCTTCCCATGCTTCCTTGTTTTTTTATGGGCGCTCCAAAGAGCTCCATGGCTGAAATAAACTGCCTATTTTACACGCTGATGTCTGAAACAACAAACTGTCTCTCTGATTGAATTAGACGCCACCTTTATAGAATGCCTGGACACCAATCCTGGAATCCAACCCATGCGGCCCTATGCTAAGAAAACCTGATATTTAAAAATCCAGAATTGCAACAAACAGCTGGTTAATGAGAAATGACCATTGTACAAAATCCTGTACAAGATTTCTCTTTTTAAATTCCCCTTGCCCCTCCATTAAAACAAGACATGACTTCCACAATCACATTTACATTTAGTGTAACTTTTTCAAAGGCAGATCTGTAGAATGCAAGGGGCAGCATACACGGCTAGATTTGTTCCTGCTGAAAATTTGCACTTTGCAGAGTTTGAAAAGAAACGACCTGGCCAGTTTTCTGGAAAATTATATAATAACAAAATGAGAAAAATAGAGAGGAGAGTGCTTATCAAAGTTAAAAGCCCTTGGGCAAATATACATTATGATTATTATTGTAATACTATTGTGAGCTATGCAGTGGGTCTCTCGGTCTGGGAATGCGCCGGCAGAATGCTCTATTACCCTGCAGCCGATAGTGTTCAAGTTGAAGTCGCTTTGCATGGAGACAATCCTTTTTCTTTTCTGAGATCCTTCCATCATTACCTTTCAGCTTAGTCAAGGTACTGCCAAACGAAAGCTTTCCAGCAAGAGAGAAGTCACTTTGAAATCTCTATTGGGGTCACCCCATCATCCCATCTGGCATTTCTTCCCCTGAGAGTCCCTTGAGGTCTGATGCCAGGGGCCATCAGATGATGGCCAGGGGCCATCAGGCCATCATCAAGGCACTGAATGGCCAGCAGGCCATTCAGTACCTTGATCAGGTTTTAGTTGGGTGGTCTCAGGGCTATACTTGGATTCTGAACACACACATAATTGACTGGTGGTACAAGAGCTTTTAATTCCATGTAGGAAACAGCATTTTGTCAGGTAATAGATCTTAAATGTAGTCGCCTTTGAGATCTTTTCTTCCACAATCTCAAGGAAATTGAGGTCCAATTGAAATAGCTCATCTATTCAGGGTCACAGACCTAATTAGCAACAGAGCCAAGAGAGAAGAGCCTGGGTCTCCCAAATTTCATACCACAGCATGCGCAAACTTACATGAGACCCAGAGTCCCCTCCAGTGTCTGCCCCTGGGCAATTCACCCTCCCGGCACTAGAGACAACTGAATTCTCCCTTTAAAAAATAGGGTGAAATCTTCATTACCATTATGTCAAAAAAAAAAAAAAAAGAATATTCCAGACTCCCTCTTATCCATGACAGCTGTTTTGAGATTGAACTCTTAATCTGGACCTTTTGCAGCATGGATTTTGAATTCCTGGCTCAGTGCTTTGGTCCACAGTGCACGGGAAGGTTGGAGGCTAGTCCTCTCGCCACCTCCCATCCCATGGGCTTTTTACAACCCCTTGTCTCCTGCTGCTAGGGATGATAGCTCATAGGGCAAAATCACATTCTAAGCAGCAATTCTGTGCAGTAAAGTAAGAGAACTGTGATTTATAGAGTATTTTACTAAAGGCTTATTCTATATGCCTCTTCTCGTCCCCAGACAGTCTTGCAGGGAGTAATTTTGTTGTTGATATTACTGTCCCCATTTTAGAGACAATAAATTGAGATCCAGAGGGGCTAAGTGACTTACCATGGGCGCACAAATGGGAAATGTCAGGAGCTAGGATTCACACTGGGCCATTTGGCTCCAAATCCCACGTTAAGACACTGTACTGCACGCCCCCTCCCCCCAGGCATTCCCTGCCTGGAGGGCACCAAAGAGAAGGAAGCAAGGGCGAAAGCAAGTCACTTTCCTCTCCACAGCCATGTAGTCCCTACCAGCTACTGAGTGGACATATTAAAATTAAGAGGACAAACCCTATTTTCTTAGGCAGAGAACCTTGCAATCCCCAGGGAGACTGTCCCCAAAAATGCCTCTTAAGGACTGCAGGCTGGGGACCTGCTGTTACTTGGCAGCTCTCAGCACAGTCCTGGTCATTAGTAGAAGAGGAAATCTGCTCTCCTGGTCTCAGAGCCCCTTCAATAGCCCATAAGCATGAAAAGAGAAGGAAAGCGTGCATCCCACAGCTGGGGTCCCAGCTGAGCGAGACCCTGCCAGCCACCCTCCCTCGATGTGGCAGAAGCAGCCCCCGGGGCAGAGGCAGTGCACACACAATGGCTCTCTGAGCTCCGGGTGGCACCTCAAACATTCTTGTTAGAATGGAGGGCACAATTAGGCATTACCAGAGCCAGCTCCCAACTGAGCTGCAAAGAAAGATGTAAACACACACACGCGCGCGCGCGCACACACACACGGACCCACTACACTCTCACACTCCTCAAACTGAAAAGAAAATTAATCAAAAACCCAATGAACGCCTGAACTCTGTAATTAAGCCTAAATGATCCTCAGATAGAAGGGAGCTGAGTGAGCAAGCTCAGTGCACACGGATATTTTTACCCCAGAGTCTTGTTGCCATTAATTTCTTTTGAGATCTTGAGTACATCTGGTTCCAGTTTCCCAGTAGGACATCTGCCTCTAGAAGGCCTGCAGGGGACTTGCCAGCTCAGAGGCCAGAGGACAGCCAAGGTTATCTGGCCATCCTCAAACACTTTTATGGGAATGCGTCTGGGTTGCTGAGGACCATGACCGTGCTCTCCCACCACACTTCACCCCTGCCCATGGATCCCACTGCTAACCTCAGCCCTGCTAACCATTCCCTCCGGCCATACCATGCTTCACAGTTAATAAGAGGTTTTTACTGTCCTTTATGTAGAGCTCTGTGGAAGACAGGAAATCTTAGTACTGGCCTAATCTTTCTATCCTTTGTATGAACAACAACTCCCCTTTGGTTAGTATGTCATACTTGATACTGCACAGTTACAGAGATTATGTCATTTTGTTCTCAACGATCCTGGAAGAGCTGCCCCCTATGTCCCCATTTTACTGCTGAAGGATTGGAGGAGAAAGGTCAAGTGACCCGTCCAAGGTCACCCTAATGTTAGTCGTGCGCGGAGGATTTGAGCTTCCGTCGTCTGCCTGCATGCCTGAACTCCATTCTCACGGAACATTCTCTCCTTGTTCTGTGAGAGTATTGCTGTCTGTCCATCCGGCCACTGCTCTTCCCCGGGTGGGGCTGACTGACTAGGAGAGGGCGTCCGCAGGAATGCAGGCTTTCATCCTTTGTGATTGGTCCCTGGATGCGGTTTGACAAGACAGAGCGCTCCTGAAGAGTTTGGGTTCAACTGTCCCAGGCTCCACGCCTTCAGGTGATTTCTCTCCTACTCCTCACTGGAAGGGAGGCCCATTTGGGGGCTCTGAAGTTGGAGGCCAGAGCCCAGGCCCTCAGCATGACTCGAGATCCAGCTGGTGAACTAGACCTTCAGCAGATCATTTAATTCACCCGGCCTTCCATTTCCTCTGCTGTTAACTGAGCCACTAATACAACCCAGCCAACATCACAGTCGTTCTGAGGCACTGTCACATTGGTAGAATCACAGGGCCCAGAGCTAAATGCACGATCTCAAGTTCCACCTCCTGGGAAGCCCAAAACCATTTCAGGGAGACCGACTCTGCCTGCCAAGCCTGCCGGCCTTCAGTGGAGGATGGTGGGCTTTTACCACCCCTCACCCCACCCCCAAACACCTTGCTGGAGAGGCTGGACCCTGCCAGTCAGGAAAAGAAAGGAGACTACTATGTAACCCTATAGAAAGCAACAGTGAGCAGAAGTCGTAGCTGCAACTCCAACAAGCCTTTTGGAAAGGAAAGGGGGCTGAACATCAGATCTGGGCCAGACTTGAAATCCCAGCACACTTTGCCTGGGTTAAGCCACCTAGAAGAGCCAGCCAGGGACAGAGGCACTTTTCCTGTTGTGAGCTCAGGCAAGAGATATAGAGGTGGAAAATTATGATAATAATAATTTTACACACACACATACCCCTACCTTTTTGTGGGTTTCCACTGATACAGAGGTAGAAAATAATTATATATATACTGTTGGGAGTGAGGCTTTCCCACCGCCCTGTCTCTACACAGTTTCCGATGCCCCAGATCTTGGCTAGGACTCCACAGTTTGGAGGTCGCACTATAGATCGGGTTCTGAGGGTACGCATGAAAGAGGATATACTTCTTCAAATGTTCCACCCCTCAGGCTGCCCCACTGCATGGCAGCCATATTTGGTTATGGCCCCTCTCTCTGCCCACCGTGCCCGCGGTGGCACCATTCCACATGGCCCCACCTGGGCCGGCCACACAGCTTGCCTCAGGACAGCTTCCCAAGGTCCCCTGGCCCCACTGGGAGCCAGCACCACAGGCCCTCTGAGGAGAGAGGTACTCTTGCCCAACTGGAGAGTGGTCCTGAAGAGAACTGACCCGCTTTTCTCACCAGGAGAAGTATGAAGCCAGGCCTCTGGGCAGCAGGCCACAGGGCCACACGCAGGAGCATGTCCTCTGCCTCCAGGCTCCGAGTGGTCCTCAGCTAACCCAGAACATGTGGCGCAGTCCTTCACGCGACTGAGTGTGGGTCAGAAATGCCTGAGAGAAGGGAAAATGGACGCTAGCACGACAGCCCTGAGGGGAGAAGGCCTAGACCCAGAGCAGTGGCCCAGCTGCTCTCGGGCATCCCTGGGGACCATGGGCGGCTCGGGCGGTGCATGTGAAGCATTCGAACAGCAAGACGGCTGCATGGGCGGCGGGTCTCAGGCTGGTCCAGGAGCCCCCAGGGCTCTGGGAACAGGGAGGAGACAGGAAGGAAGACAGAGTAGTTGGCCTCAGGCCAGGCCCAGGAAGAGGCTGAGTCAACCAAGGCACTCAGGGTGCAAAATCTTCAGAAGGCCCTAGATGCGGGTTTGTGCAAACACCGACTCTGCCTTGCTGAGAGGGAGGACCTGCCGGTGTCTGCCCGGGACGCCTGGCTTCCCTCAGCCCACTCCCAGCCCTGCGCTGGCGTCGTCTACGCGCTGCCTTCTTCACAGGAAGGGAGGCTGGGGGGCGGCTGCCGTGAGATCCCCCGGGATACTCATTCTTCCAGCAAGTGTTTATTCGGAGCCGCTACTATGTGCCAGACCAAACAGAGGCCCTGCCCAGGGGGAGACACGGGGCTCACAGGAAGCTCTGGGCACCACTCGTCTGCTCTGGCGCCATGCATCACGAGTCACCCCCGTTTAGCGAGCGCTCCCTCGGTCTGCCTGGAAGACGCCTGTCCGGCCCGAGGACTTGCTGAGGACAGGTGAGGTGACAAGCTGCATTCTGTTGTCACACTGTGTGATCTCTTCCAAGGAAAGGCACCAGGGACAGCCGACAGCCGCATGCATACCTCCCGGGCTCTGGCGACGGGAGAAACAGCTGGTTCTCTCTCCGTCTGCTCCTGTCCCTCACCCCACCCTCCAAACCAATTAGGATATTCCACACAGACATGATCCAATGAAATGTTAATTGGAAAAATAACAGGAAAGATAATACATGCACTTCAGGCTGAGAACTATTTCATTAAACTGAGCTTTGAAAGCAAGACAGCCAATTAAATTATTTCCCACTTCACTCCCTCACGTACCAGAAACTATAGAAAGCGATTACTTCTAATTAATTAGGAAAGAAAGAAGGGCCCTGCGTAGGCATATCAGATGAACGGGGACCGAGGCTCTACGCCACCCCGCCCTCCCTGTGCAGTGCGCGTGTGCATACACACGCACACGTAGGTGCACACGCATGCACACACACACACGCCTCCGGGAGGAAGACTCGTCTGCTGTCTGACCTGAAGAATTCCATGGGTCTTCCGAAAACAGCACAAAAAACACCTGCTCCCAAGAGTCACTCACAAAATCAAACAAAGGAAAACGCCTTCTTTGGGCACATTCATCAGAAGGGAGAGAGGGCCTTTGTTGTGAGAGAACACACAGCTCGAAACTCAGCTGGAGTCCAGACTTTTCACAGCACAGAACGATCTTGTCTCTGGGAAAGAAGTAGGCACTTCCCAAGCCAGCTCCCTCTTTCTAATGCTCAGGAAGATGCCAGGCACCGGGAGACCGCTCCTTTTGAATGGACGGTAACGTGCAGTCTCATGCGAGGCATCTTCATGTTTCCACCTGTGAAGCGGGAAGAAGGCCTGTTCTCAGGGCCGCAGTCACCACCCCTCTCAAAGTTTTTAAAGCTGTGAGAACATACTGGCAGTTTCCTTGGGGGAAACCATGCAGTTAGAATATTTCCTGTACGAAAATTACACGAACCCAAAGTCACCCTTATTGTAGAGCAAGTCAAACATGTTAACACATGTAACATAACATGAACATTGTAATAATGAATGGAATGGTCCTATAAAGCAGTCGTCACCAGGATGTGACTTTTGCACACAGGCTTTTCTCCAGTACGGTCTATGAGCAGCCACAGCTCTGAGGTTGTCTCAAGGCTTCTGCCCATGTGTGCCTGCCTCATGTCCCATCTTCGGCCATCATCCCCCACGTCTGTCATTGTGCGCCATGCAAGATATCAAGGGCCGGCAGAGCCTAGCCCCATCGGTGCCCCTCACTTACTGCAGGACGAGGAACGGGCATTGTAGACGGTAGAGCACAGCAGCTAGTCTAGAGTCTAGGAACGGTTTCTAGAAAGGCTTATCGGCTATTAATGGCTTATCGGCTATTGTACATATAATGAGGTTGTTTGCAAACTTCAAACAACTACAAGTTGATTTGACAACCTCTGTAAAAACTGGGGTTTTGTTTTCTTCCTAAAATTGAAACCATGCATACATTCTGAAAATGCAGCCGTGTTCATTTGTTCTCAGAAAAACTTGCTCTGACGTTACAGCTTCGCATCCCTGTGAGCAAAGGCAGTGTATCAAAAATCCAAAGACACAAAGCAGAAGAAATGATCAGGGAAGAAAGAGGAGGAGGCCTGGTGCTTGGATTTGCCTCGGGGCAACTCCTCCTTCCATGCATTCAAAAATATTCTTTTTATTTGAAAGATGCAGCTCGCCCCCTTCGTCAGGACCACAGTGATTATATAGAGGGTTACATACAAATACCCTCCCCCACACAAAGATAGTGGTAGCCAATTGTCTTCAAAAGGAAAATGGACTGACAACTTCAACTGAGTAGTGTAGGCCTACACTCAACAAATTTTAGTGCATTTGGAGCGTGCATCCAGGCACAGGAATATGGGGTAAGCCACAGGGTTTTGGTAAGTCAGCAAGTCTTGCAAATCTCCTTGTGCCTTGATGCTGAGAATCAAGGCCATGGGGCTGGGTTGGAGATGAGGGTTCTGGAATCCCCACCCATTTCTTTATCCCTTTGTGGCTTGCTGGTGGGTTATACCTAGGTGTCATCTGGAATCCCTTAATATTCTTTTAGTTTTTAATCATTTTTTAAGACCCACATAGAAGCTATAGACCATCTTTACTGAGAAATGCATATGTAAAGAAGTTCCAGTAACTTTGCATAAAATCGCAGGGTCTTCGTCCCCTTGACCTCTATTTATAAAGCCCAGATTATAAACACCTGCTTTTAAGGAATGACACTCTTTGGTCACTGTCTTAATGCCCATCTTATTTACATGTTTCCATGTCCACATACAGGTCCCCTGGTAGGACAAGGCACGTCCAGCAAGCAGAACCACATGGCAGAGACTAAAGAGGAGGAAGGAGCCATGGCTGGTGGTTCTAGAAGCGGAAGACCTGGACAGCTGATTTCCCATGAAAACGAGTGCCATTCTGTCTCCTCGCCGTCCTGCCACCCCATGACCTGTAGCCTCTCCTACCCCACGACGGGTCATGCAGCACTCCCCATGGACTGGCTGGGCTGGCTGCTCGGCCCTTGGTGGGCTGCGCTGAAGTGGGAGCTGTGCCTGCCGTATCTTTGTGTGTGAAAAGATTGGGTCCACCCAGATCTCAAGTCCGTCCCTGACCCTCTAAGTGAAGCTGCCCAGGGAGAAAGAGCTGGTCAACCTGGACTTCAGACACCTAACATGGCCCAGCCCTGGTTTCCAGACTCGTGCCTTCCTTCCCTACGCTTTTGGGTGGGAAACAGCGGGAAGGCGTGTCTCACCTTTTCCTCCCTCCTCCATGTCAGGGGGCCAATGTGGATACTCTTCTCGAGATTTCTCTGATCCGTGGAGCCAGGGCCAAAGCAGTCCTGTTCCCCTGGCATGCCCAGGCTGGGTGTCTTCAGGGGACCAAGGGCAAAGTGCATGTCAGCAGGATTGATGGGGAAAGGGGAGAGCCACCCTAAGAGGGCAAAAACGGTGTGCATTGTTTTATTTATTGGGTTATTGATTGGCTTGCTTTCTGGTTGATTCGTTTAGGAAATCTGTATTTATTATACAGCAGAAAACCCACTTCCATCTTTGAGGCATTCATCCCCAGAATCTGTCTTCTTGGCCCCGTAGAGCACAGTGAGTGACTCCTCTCTGAAGCCACAGATAAAAGGGGGGGGGGATTCTCTCTCTGTACCCAAACACTTCCACCCCAACCTGATTTTCAGCCAGAAGTAGGGTTAGAAACCACCAATTCTAGTCATGATAAAGCCACACAAATCAGCAAACAGAGGGTCAGCTGTCCAAGTAGAAGCTCCCAGCAGCCCGTCCCTCTCCCCAGCCTCTATGCATTGTGGGGGGGCATCTCGGACCTAGACTTCTCCTTCTGCTCTGGGGCTGCCTTCCAAAGGCCACATGCACATGAGAGATGCCTGAGGAGTTTAAAAACCATTCATACCTGGTCCTCTCCCCAAACTCATTACAGCAGAATCTGGGGCTACAGCCTGGACGTGGGCGTTTTTAAAAGTACCCGTATGATCCCAATGTGAAGCTAGGCTTGGGAAGCGCTTCTAGTGTGTTTTTCCCTCCATCCCTCCAGTCCATTCACATCCTTTATCCTCTACTTCCGAAGCTTTCTGCCTTGCCAAGAATGGGAGCGGCCACTGGGGAATGAGAACTCTCTTCCCACTTCTCCAGCCCCTCCTCCTCACTCTACCCATCTGGTCAACCAGCCTGGGTAGATCCCCAGAGAGTTGGCAGGTCTCAGCATTTTGCACCCCCAAGGCTGGTGCCTGCACCCAGCCCGGGGGCTCTCAAACCGTGTCCAGCTTTCCTAGGAACAGAAACCTACTCCCCGCCAGATTCTCTCTCCACCTGCCCTGGACTCCCCAACTCCAGAGGTTTAAAGGGCACTGTGGTGACTCCGAATCCCAATCCTGATGGGAAGGCCTGTGCTGAGTGCTGTTGACGCCGGCCGTTTCTGCAGAGCCGCCTGAAGTGAATGAGGGTGACCGTGACAGAGGAAGGAGTCTCACCCCCCCTCCGCCTGAGCCAATCCTTCCCCCAACAACTGCGCGGCATCCAAATCCCAAAGGGCTGAGAAGCGACATCTCCCCCTTTGCACCTACAAGCTCTCCATTGCTGAGTGTGAGTGAATGCGTGTGTGAATGTGTGCATGTGTGTGATGTTCATGTGCTGCACAAAACCATCGCGATCTATAGAGATGTGCCATGCTCACAGTGGGCCCAGGTGAATTCTGTATTAGATATATACACCAGAATTCTGTATTAGGTATAAACAAACTGTTTTACACACACACACACACACACACACACACACAGCCTAGGGAAACCTGGGATGTGGGAAGAGGTGTTTTTTAGTACTCCATCTCCCTCATCGGGTAATTTCCTGGGGCGAGTACTAGGCCACACACACCCTCCGCTGCCCAGCCTGTCCCCTCCTGCATCCCACCAAGCCTTCGTTCCCCCGTTCCCCATTAGACAGAATGTCCCTGCCCTACGTCCCATCACTCAGGGTCCTCCTCTCTGACAGGTGACAGACGGTTCAGTCGGTGGGTGCTGAAGAGTTGAGTGTTATCCCTTCCAGGTGACATGTGTGTTTTAATTGGGGCTACAGATAATGCCTTAATCTGAAGGAGAGGCTCTCACGGTGAGCATCTCAGGCACAGCAGTGGGCCAGTAAGGGAGATTATTTTTTATCAGGGGAGCTTTTCAGAGCACCCCCCAACCCTACCTATCTCTAAGATCAACCCTTCATAAGTACATGAGCACAAGAAAGGACACGGACCTACGTACAATTTCCAGAATGTTGACACACCTCCCTTGTGTTGGCCCGAACTTTGCAAATGAAAAAAATTAGAAGAAGGAACAGCTAGATTAATTGAAACCTCAGTGGGAAATGTAGCCTGTATTTCACCGGGCACCAGCCCCCTGGCCCACCCCCACCTTTGTTCCCTCTCCCTTCTGCTCCTTCTCTTTTCTATGACCAACCCCATCCGTTAATTTACTCGAAAGTTTCCTCTCTGTGTCCCCCTCCCCTTCTCCCTCCAACAAATGTATTTCCTTCCCTCACTGTTTCCCGTTTGGAATTGTGCTGTTTTTCGGTGTTGTCTGGACAAAGAGCAGGTGAAAAGCATGAGCATGTGTGTATCGCTTGGAAGAAAGAGAAACCAGGTATTCTGCTGCAGTTTGGAGAAAAAGCCACCGGAGGAAGAGACGAAAGTTGGCTCTGCAGAGTGCCTTAAAAATGACTTTAATTAGGAAATTCTGAATCGTCAGTCTTTGGATGTTACATAAACTCAAACAGATGTTGCATTTCACTTCTCTGGGATTAAAAAAAGTTAAATACAGTATGTATTCAACAACAAAGTATCTTCTCTCTTTAATTTGGTCATTAAAGATGCAGTGGCTGGGTTTTTTTTAAAAGCCTCAGGGAGGCCTCAGAACAAGTAGCTCTGGGACGTGGGGAGGACAGATGCCAGGGTCCTGCCCACTGGGACGACTGGTGGGCTAAGGCCAACTGAGTGCTGTGAAACTGGGGAAAAGAGAACATTCTAGAAATCCAGAGGGAAACCTTGCCTTTCATCCCCTCCCCACCACTACTCCTCTCTAGGGCACCCTTTGGCCAGTTTCTGCTTTGCCTTTGCTAAATGATTTTCCCTTAGTTCAACACTTGCCTCCTAGGATTCTACTAAAACAAGGTAACGTGAAGAGTCTGAGCTCCCAAAGGCAGTTAAGGCTTCTGGGGTATTGCCTCCTCTCCCTTGAGTCGCGTTTTTTTAATAGTCAGACCTCAGCGACAGTAGGAAGTGTAGTTGGAATGGAGATCGTGGCGTGCATGTGGGCTGAGAACACTCTGCCGGCAGGAAGGAACAGAGGAGCATAGATCTCCGGCCCGGGGCCGGCCACTCCACCTCCCCAGCCCACTTCTCCCGCCTCCTCTTTGCCCTGCTCTTCTGCCAGAAGCCAGCACCTGGCTGGCAAGTGCTTGGTGTCACTGGGCTGACAGCCGTTCTTTCTACTGGACCTACAGCTATCATGGCTGTTTGCCACAAAAGATGGGACCCTTCTGGGGGTGCCTGGGTGGCGCAGTCGTTAAGCATCTGCCTTTGGTTCTGGTCATGATCCCAGGGTTCTGGGATTGAGCCCCACATCAGGCTGTCTGCTCAGCGGGAAGCCTGCTTCTCCTTCTCCCGCTCCCCTGCTTGTGTTCCCTCTCTCGCTGTATGTCTCTCTGTGTCAAATAAATAATTACTTTAAAAAAGAGAGAGAGATGGGATCCTCCTGAGGGACCAACAGTTTTGAGAGGGCTAGGAGTCAAAATTCATATTTGTTCTCTCTTTCATTCTCTCTCTCTCTCTCTCTCTCTCTCACACACACACACACACACACACACACATATTCAAAAGAGGAAAAGCAAGGAGACCTGGATACTCAAAGAATGGTAAATAGTGGTTACCACTAGTGAAAAAAAAATTTTTGTCTATCATGCATCTCCTGGGGCAATGGGGGGGGTACATTTTTAAACATAGGTATTTATAACTAGGACACTCCCCCCAAGTGAGCCACACAGGACATGAGCGATTCCATGGGAAGCAACCTTAAAGGCACATTTCAGAAAAGGGATTCCCGCATCTTCTCCATTAAGAAGCATAATCCCCCTAAATAAATAAATAAATAAATAAATCAAATAAATAAATAAATAAATGATGGCATAGTCTGAAGTACATCCTGTGAGAAAGGGCAGTTAGCACATTTTTCCTAATTCATTTAAGAAATAAACAATGCCTGGCAATGGCTGAACACACTGTGTGTGTGTGTGTGTGTGTGTGTGTGTACACGTATAAAGCTCAAATATACGAATGAGGGTTGGGAACATAGTGACAGTTGAGGCAAACTTGAAAATAAGTGGCATTTCTTTTTCACTAAAAGAAACTGTAAAATTCTATATTAAAATATAATGGTTTAGAAAAAGAAACAATGATGTATTTGGTTTAATACACACACACACACACACAGAAACAGACACACACTTAGAGAAGAAATGTGGAAGAACAAAGACAATATTCCAACAATATTTATTGTCAACTATGTGAAGAAATGGTACAACCTGCCTAATCAACTTATGGCACAAATAGGGTCACATTTCTTTTGTTTTTCAAATTAATTCCCTAAATTATCTTTGACCCTGTTAGCAGAGGGTTCAATGACCCCTTCTTGAGGCTCCTCAGCCCACCCACTCCTAATTTCTCAGGAACCCTCTGTCCCAAACTCATCCCAAAGAGAGCCGAAACTCCGAACAGGAAGAACACGGCCATGTTGACCCATTCCTGTCTTCCCTTGCCACCCCACTAAGCTGACGGAAGGTGCCCAGGACACAAGTTCTCACCCTGGTACGGCTTTGGACACCGTACTTTGCTCATTGTTCTCAAAGAAAAGCAATGCCAAGAGTGCTGGGACCAGAGGCGCTTCTAAAATCCATCTCATGTTGAGCTGAAACCACCTTCCTTGCAAATTTCTCAGCCTCTATGTTGCACCCAGTTCAACAACCTAACGTCCTGCCCCACCCCTGCCAAGCACTCTTTCTGCTCTGAGCCCAGGTATGGGTCCCTTGGAGATCCCCACGGGTGTCCCAACTTCAAACCTGGGGAAGGGGAATTGGCTCTCCTTCCCTGTCTTACAGAAAGGCCCGGGTTTCCTCGGCCGGCCGATCAACTTCCAGCCATGCCCCCTCCCTGAAGCCCCTACTTGTGTAAGTAAGGAGACCACCAGTACGATCTGAAGAGCAAGAGATTTATTATTTCAGCCAATACTCATTAAGTGGCCAGCACAAACCAGACACTATTCTAGATGCTGAGAAATCCTCAGGATCACACCACCCTCCCGGAACTGCCATCCTAGACGAGGGAGAGAGATGCAATAGACATAATGAATAAGGAAATTACATGTTATGGGGTGCAAGGTTCAATGGGAGGGGAAAAGAACAGAGAAGGGGGATCAAGAGCTCAGGAAGAGCAGCCTCCGGGTGCTTTTCTGTCTGGGCCACGTGCCATGAAGCAGCTGCCAATCACATTTACTAATAACAATAGTAATTATGACCTCTCCCACTCTCCTATGCGTCAGGAGGTGTCCCAGGCCAGGGAAGGCTTGAGATCTACACTTCACACATTCCAGCGCAGTCTCAGGTTGACTGTCTCCTATCTCAGCAACTCATGGGGCCTTCACTGACTGCTGCTGAGAAAGCTGAAGTGACTCCTGAGGGTCACATGGGTTCTAAGCGTCAGGGTGAAGATTCCAAGGACACTGTCCTCATGCCTTGTGTGATGTTCCTGACGCACGCAGAAATAGCACAAGACATGAAGCTGGAAGATTCAAAACTGAGACCCAGCACTACCTCTTACTAGGTGTATGGAACCTCGGAATGTTCCCTGCAAACAGAAGATAAGACTGGATGTGAAATTACATCATAAATCAGAAGGCCTGGGACAAATGACGCTTTTGGGCAACTCCGCGGGCTGCCTCAACACTCCATGTACCTACTATCGGTGTGATTCATTAAGTAAATAAATATAATTAAAAGGAGTTATTTTTACAGCATGCTGTGCACAGCTCCCAAAGCAATCCTTACTCAAGTTGGAAAAATTAAAACAGTATATATTTTCTGTCTGTAAACTAATTATCTGATTCCAGTTGGATTCAGAGCAAGCCCACCTGTAGGTGTTCCATGAAAGCATGCAAGTGACTACACAGAATGTGCTGAAGCAGCGCCGGGACACGGTCCCTGCCGGGAGCTTCTGAGTACCCTGTGTGGAGGAAAGGACATTCGTGTGACAGATCCCAGGGGTGTGTGTGTGGCGATGAACAGCCAGTTGGATGTACTGCCCCATCGCAGGCCTCTGGCTTCCCTCTGTTATCTCAGCCACTGGAGAATGTCCACCACAGAGATGAAAGCAAAGGTCACACTGGCCTGAAAGGCAGCTGGTCCTGAGCCTATCACTCTGAGCTAGGAAGGAAGACTGAATTCACCTTCTGGGAAAGCACAGAAGATAAAAACCATTGGCAGGAAGGCGTTACGTACTGAGCGTGTCCCCCAGAATGCATATGTTGAATGCATATCACCCAAAGAGATGGTATTTGGAGACTGGGAGGTAAGTAGGTTGGGGGGGTATTTTAGTCTTGGAGATGAGATCAGGTCATGGATGAAGTCATGGGGAAGGAGCTTCCATGGCAGGCGTGGTGCCCTTATAAAGGGATGGAAAGACCCCAGCTCACTCTCTTGTACATGCTCTCTTGCGTGCTCTCTCTCTCTCTTCCTCCCCCATATGAGAATACCAGGAAGAACTCCCTCACTAGAATCATACCATCTGACCTCCCTGATCTTGGACTTCCAGCATCTAGAACTGTGAGAAGGAAATGCCTGTTGGTGAAGCAAGCCAGTTTATGGTGTTCTCCTAGCGGTCCAAACTAACTAAGACAAGAGGCATACTCTCTTTTCTGAAATGGTTCATAGAGCTGCCAGATGTGGCCTGCTCTTCTCTCCCCACGGTCAGGGTCAGAGACTTTAGAACAATGGGGGAAGACAGCAGGTGGCCTTTTCAGCCATCCTCCAGCCATACCTCCCAGCAGAAGTATCCCTTCCCTGCTTCTGCAGTTCCTCACTGTCAAGATTCCGAGGAAATGGGACAAAACCACCCAAAGCACAAAGATGCTCGATAAGCCCAGGGTCAACATGAAGGAAGCCGCAAGTCTCATTCTCATGAGGAAGGACAGAGAATTAACTGAGATAGAAGACAAAAGAAACTCCAAAAGAAGCGAGAAGCGGGTGGGAGATGCTAGAATCTTGATGCTCGTAGTTTCTAAACGAAAAAATCAAGTGCACAGCCTGGCAAAGACACAAAACAGTTTAATAGACTCTAACCGCAAATCCTGGAGCTTGTCTGTGTCTGCACCCGGCAGCGTGGTCTGAACGCAGCAACTGCTCAGTCCGGCGAGATTATCTACATTGAGGATGATGGGAACCAATTATTTTCCTATCACCGAGCAAAGACAGAGAGAAATGGGTTCCAGCCGAAGCTGTAGGGATCTTTTGTTAAGATTCTGAGAGAGTGAAAAATGGTCTTCAGTGGGGGCTGTTCTTCCCTTCCTAACAGCACCCCCCCCCCGACCACCAAACAGAGGGTCCACAAGGCAGCAGCAAACGCAGCAGGCAGGAGAATCTGTCCCTGGGCACTTCTGAGTTGACCTGGGCTATTTCTTCTGACTCTCCATGTGGTCAACAGATGGTTATAAAGACCCCCCAAGTCCCATGGAGGAGCAGTGCCCCTTAGTAGGAAACAGAACTTGGGGGCGGTGGGTCTGGGGTGGTGAGTCGCTCAGCAACCACACAGCCTGGGACCCCAGGGCGGGGGGGCCACCGCCAAAGCAGCGGGAGAAAGCAACCAAGCTGACTGGGGACCCCGACCCCGCACCGCCTCCTTCCCTTGGAGAGATCTCCCTGCTGGTGTGTGCGCAGAGACAGAACGCAGGGCCCGAGAACAAGGACATTCTTATATTCCGTTTAACACCCTGTTGCCAAGTCATGCTAGGGAAATGCTGCCTGTGATGAGCAGGCCCCTCACAGAACAGGGCATGGGGGGCCCACTCAGTTGGACACACCTCCCAGGAGCACCTACTATGTGGGGGATGGGAAGAGGAATAGAACACTGCCCGTTAGTACCAAGCCCCCAGAGGAGCCCCAGAGGAAGCCTGTGACCGGAGCCTGGTAGCGCGATATGAATCCTCCATGAACGAGGACAGGGGCCCCAGAGTCAACGGAGCAGAGGAGCTGCCCAGCGATTTCTTCTGCAGCCCCCAACCACTATGCAGAGTCCCTCAGTGGAGGTGTAAGAGGAACCTCCCTTCGGCCCCAATTTTCAGCCCCCAGAAATACCCAATCCTTCATTATTTATTCAACGTACACGTTGGGCACACCTGCTTTGTGCCAGGCACTGTTTTAGGGGTAGGAGACCCAGTGGTGAACAAGGCAGGCAAAACTCTGCCTTCGGGAGCTGATGTTCTAGTTGGAGGTTGCAGAGTGATAGATAATAAAGAAAAATCGGTAAGCAAAATAGAGGCTATGTTAGAGAAAAGTGCTTTGGGGAAGAATAAGCAGGAAATGGAAATAAAGACTGATGGGCTTAAAATAGGATGGTCAGGGAAGGTTCACGGAGAAGGTAGCATTTTTTTTTTTTAAAGATTTTATTTATTTATTTATTTATTTATTTATTTATTTGACAGACAGAGATCACAAGCAGGCAGAGAAGCAGGCAAAGAGAGAGGGGGAAGCAGGCTCCTTGCTGAGCAGAGAGCCCAATGTGGGGCTCAATCCCAGGACCCTGGGATCATGACCTGGGCCGAAGGCAGAGGCTTAACCCACCGAGCCACCCAGGCACCCTGAAAGTAGCATTTAAATACAGACTTGAAAGAAGCAGGTTTCGAGCCAATACCTGGAGAAGGAGCTTATCAGGAAGAGGAACCTGGCAGTGCAAAGGCCCTGAGGCCAGAGCCAGCCGGAAGTGGACATGAGGAACTACAGAAGCCCAGTGGGTTAGAGTGGAATGAGCCTTGTCTTTCAGACCCAACTTGCCAGGAGCTCATCTGAGTGCCTTACTGAGTTTGAACTGGCCCTGCCCACTGGTCTTCATCAGAGGTGAGGATACCCTGGCTGGGCAGCCATTTTCCCATGAAAATTCTTCAGAAGTTCCTGGGTCTTTGATGGAGGTGAGTTCATAATGGGAAAAGGAAAGAAGGAAATAGTAAGGAGAAGCAGGTATAAGACACGTAGGGTTGTGCATGACCATGGACAGAACTGTGAACAGGTCCTGCTAATTTCTCGGTGACTCTGCACAAGCTGCCCCTAGGCAAATGCTGACCCTCCCTTGCCCCAGTCCTGCTACAGGGCGTAGTCGTTCCAGCGGCTGGCACACACCTCTACACTCACGTCGGCAGCTCGGCAGTTCACTTATTATGAGTTTCTTGAGGTCAGGAAGCAATACCATAGCTCTGGGACCTCAGAATAGAGGGTCATGGGCCGAACGGATAGGAGATTCTAGGAACACTGCTTCCCTTAGAACCAAGTGCTCCGGCGCACTTACTGCAGCCTTGTGGAGGGAGGCTCCAACCAAGCAAAGCCGATCTTCCTCCTCAGAGTGAGTTTCCCACTGCATCTGGGAGCTGGGCCTGGTGCACAGGCCTGCAGAGCCCATTCCCCCATGGACCTGGGACATGAGCTCCTTGGGGCGGGGCAGAGTCTCCCCGGAGCTCGAATCCTCGGGACAAAGCCCAGCGCCCAGTCTTCGCGAGGACCCAGCAGGAATCCCAGGGCTTGGCCTTTCCTTGTGGGGGAGGGGGGAGGGGAGGGGTGGGGAGGCTGGAGGGGTCTCGTAACTCGGCCTCAGTGCCTGCGGATAAACCCAGGCAGCAATCGACACCGATGGCATCTTTAGGGGACCCAGAGAGTGAGAGGTCATTTTCGCGGCTTTGCTCGCCTATCTTTTGCCAGAATGAGACTTCAGCCATGGTAGTTGCTGCTTCAAAAGCCCAGGGTTTACTCATAAACATCCCCATCACAACAGGTTGCTTCCCAGGGGCCAATGGAGTGAGAAGGGGTAGTGGCCAGGGGTGCAGACACAGCCTCCTGCCGGCCCCCCGCCTCCACGGGGCATTCGTCCACGCCTCGTGCACTGGCTCCTGCCTCTTGGCCATCACAGAGAAACACGCCAGCAGCCATTCAAGGAGCCAGCAAGGCGGAGGTATTTGTCTGGGGCACCAGGGTGTGAGAAAACAAATCCTTCGTCGAACAAATGTGGGGAACGCTTATGTCTGTGTTAGACATTTCAAATCCTGTGTTCTGCAAAACTGGCTCCCGGGCAAGCGAAGCTGCCTTGATCTTGGAGGCTGCGATGGTTGGCCCACAAGGGGGGAGCCAGGGCTCTGAAACATAGCCCTCTCGGCAAGAGGGTGAGCCCTGATCATCCCTTGGGAGAAGGAACCTGGGAACTAAGAAGAGGGAAAGAGGGGAACCTCTTTTGAGCAACATATCCTTCTGCCCTATTTTGTTTCTATGCATGTGTAGTAGCCTTTCAGAAAGTTTTTAATTCATCATATTTAGTACATAGAGACTTACCCACATTTTACAGTGATATTCATCCCGTCGCTATGTATTTGGTTTTCAAGAAGCCCTGAAAATTACACTCACCGACTCACCACGTGCGAAGTGCTGAAACAGCCCTCATTTCGCCTTCACGACAACCACGCCAAGTAATGGAATGACTGCTTTACCGGCGAGGAAGCTGGGGCTTGCTGGTCCAGGGACAGCACCCCAGACTCCCAGCCACCTGACCACGGGGCTGGGCTGGGCTGGGCTGGGCCGCCTTCCTGCCTATTGTCCACGTCCTGAAGGACAGCGGAGAAGGCTCCGGAGGAAGGGTGCTCTGTTGAACCCTGGCTGAGAGGCATGATGAGGAAATGGACCATCTCCTCCGTCCTCTGGCCTGGAAACATGTTTTCTTTCCCCACTTGCCTTTTCTGGGGTGTTGGCCTCTCCTGAGTCTCAGCAATAGCTAGCTCAGGTCCCAGACTGCGTGGGCAAGACAGCAATGAGCTGTTCTCACCTCCTATGAACACTTTGGTGCTCAAGTGTCTCTTAATTCACACAACAGCCACAATTCCTTTCTCTCTCTCTCTCTCTCACACACACACACACACAGTTCTATACCCCCTTTGAAATCAACACTCTCACACCTGAATATTGGCTCTACACGGAGATGTAGAGACTGGCATTGGCCCTTGGTCCAATAAGCAGCATGAAGGAACTCGACCACCAGTAAAGCCCTCTATCCCTTCAGCTGTGTCCTTGTGTTGGGGGGACACCTGGTGACACTCATGGTCTTCTTTAGGGGCCTCAGGGAACCCCACTGTTAGCATATACACCCACCACAACCCCCCAATTCCTCCTCTATAGATTGAATGTATCTCCCCAAAATTCCTATGCAGAAACCGTAACTCCCAGTTGGATGGTATTAAGAGGGAGAGCCAGGGCACCTGGGTGGCCCAGTTGGTTCAGTGTCTGACTTTTGGTTTAGGCTCAGGTGGTGATCTCAGGGTCATGAGATCGAATCCCAAGTGGGGCTCTGTGCTCGGCAGGGAGTCTGCTTGAGATTCTCTCTCTCTCCCTCTGGCCCTCCCACTTGTGCTCTCTCTCTCTAAAATTAATAAATAAAAAAATCTTTAAAAAAAAAAAAAAAGAGGTGAGGCCTTTGGGAGGTCATTAGGTCATGAGGGTGGTCATGTTGTCTTATGAAAGAGCCACGCAGAGCTCCTTGGTCTCTTCCACCATGGGAGGACACAGCAAGATGGCTGTCTATAAAGTAGGAATCAGCCCTCATCAGCTGCCGAGTCTGCCAGCGCCCTGATCTGGGACTTTTCAGTGAAACAAAAGCAAAAATGGGACTTTTCGGCTGCCTGTGAGAAATGAGTCCCATCATTTGTAAGCCACCCAGTCTGCGGCAATCTGTCAGAGCAACCCAAACAGACTAAGAGACCCCCTAAAAAAATACTTAGTCCCTACTCCCAGCACGGAAAACCATGACGTCCTTTTGCAGGAGGCTGTGATCCTATTCAAACACACTTTCCCCTGGAAGGGCAGCCTGTGGCAGAAGCCATGAGCCCCCTGCCCACGGCCCCCCAGGCCGCTGCACACTCTATGCTACAGAGCCCTAGGGCTGCGATTTACATCATAATACTCAGGGATCCTTCATATTTTTGTGACAGCTGGCCAGCAGATAGTAGTCAGATGTCTAGTACTAATGTTTCCCACCTCCCCGCACCAGGATAGAACCCAGTTTATCCAGACCACCTTGCTGCCTTGAGTCATGGGCGGGGGCGGGGCGCAGGCTCATGGACCTGTCTGTCCTGGTCTCTCCTTCCCACCAAGGCTTGTGCTCTCTCATCATTTCAGTCTGCCTCCATGCCACGACCTCTTCCTGCATCTTTTTTATTTTCTATTTTCTTTGAGAAAGAGAGAACATGTGCGTACACACACGTGTGCATTGGGGGAGGGGCAGAGGGACAGGGAGAGAGAGAATCTCAAGCAGGCTCCATGCCCAGTGTGGAGCCCAGTGTGGGGCTCGATCCCATGACCCTGAGACCATGACCTGAGCTGAAATCAAGTGTCAGATGCTTACCTGACCGAGCCACCCAGACGCCCCTCTTTCTGCATCTTGTGGGAACCAGTGTCCTACCCTCCATGGGAGACTAGCCTGGAGACTCTAACCCGGGACTCCGCGGTCAGTCACAGAATGCAGAAGGGGAAGAAGAGCGCGGCCGGACCTGGAGCTCTCCACGGAGAGCTCATGCCATCTTTGTGTTGACCACTGTGATCTCCAGCCCTCAAGGTGCTCCCACTCTCCGGCCTGAATGCCTTCAACTGCTTCTTCCATGTCCCCAGTGTCCCTTGGCTCTTCTCATCACCACCAGATCCGGATCCGTAGTTGGATGATTGCAGCTGTCCACTCTGACAGGGCTGAGATTCTGAAGGGCTCTGTCCCCACCCATTACAACTCCCTCCACTGTTCCGGTGATCTCTCTCAGCAAACTGGGGACATGGCCCAAGCCCTAAGTCAAAGACATTGGCAGGGTCTCCCCATTCCCACCCCAAAACCGTCCCACCTCCAACAATCACTCTATCCCAGGACAGACCGAAAGCGCCTCAGCTCCCTGTTGTCCCAGGGTGAATTCCCAGCCCATCCAGCTCAACCTCGAGGAGGGAAGCTGGGGGCTCCCCTAAGTCAGGACACCCAGTGCCTGGAACTTCACGACCAGCATCCTCTTCATCCATGCAATTTCTTCTCCTTATAAGGTTGGTTTGTTTCTTTTTACTTTAAAAGCCATGAAGCTGCCCACTTCCACTCTCCCCCAGTTTTTCCTGTGCCTGTGTAGACAGCGATGTATTCAGGCAGTCCTTTGGACTTGCCGGAAGATAGGGTCCCTGGCAGGTGCCTAGACTCCCTAGGTAGGATGCTAAGCCAAGCCCCACCTCCAGCTCCTTCTCTGGGGCTTCCACCTTTGTTTCACACACACATACACCCCTCCCCTGGGAAGGCAGAGCCCCTGGCACACCGGGGCACATGCCTCCAGGGTACCTCTTCATGCAGGCTCCAGGGGATAATTATTTATAGCTCCTTAATGTCTGCTTTTCACGCCTGGCTTCCTAGGAAGCAATAAAATGAGACACACTTGCACCTGCTCTAAACTCTCACCTTGCTACCAACAATGGCTTCTGGTGATTTAGGTCTTAGCCTCTCTGCGGCCAGGGCAGGGGTTGCCACAGTCCTGTAATCATGCTTCTTGTTCCAAAGGGATCTGAGGCGGCCCTTTCCAACCGCCTAAAACAAGGTGGTATATTTACGTGTAAGCAAGCCAGCCAGCAAGCAAGGGCAGACCCCCCAGCCTGGGAGGGTCGTGGGCCCAAGCACAGGAGCTAATCCCAGAGCCTGGCAGCACTCAGGGCCGGGGAGCCATCAATAAAACATCAAAGGCCGGTGCCATTAGAGGAGGCAAAGCGGGATATTTTATTCATGACCGTATTTTGAAGGGGCTTGCTCACGACTCACAAATTATTCATGAGCTTCTTTCTATTTTTAAATGCAAATGACAAACATGTTTAAAGGGGCAGAAATGCCAGGCTCTCCCCCAGTACCCCTCTAGGCTATTTTGGGGGAAAGACTGTCCCACTTCAGGCGGGGGGCCCCTTGCGTTTCCGGGTCATCATGGCTTCCCGCGGAGGGTCTCTCCCAACCAGCTGGAAGGCTGCCAGAGCACCCGCCCCCCAGGCCCACCTGCTGCCTCTCATTGCACCAACAGCTCCTGGCCAGCCAGCGCCGGAGGCCAGCCGCTCCAGCGGGGACCTCAGCAATCAGCTCCTGCCCCAGGGATGAACCGAACACATGATCCGGAGCGGGGTCCCCAGTCTCCCAGGGTGCACACTCCCGGGTTTCTCTGACTTCCTGCATCACAGCTTCTGCGATGGGGTCCAGGGATCTTCATCCTAGGTAAGTTCCCCAAGTGATACTTTTTTTTTTTTTTTTTAAAGATTTTATTTACTTGACAGAGAGAGATCACAAGTAGGCAGAGAGGCAGGCAGAGAGAGAGACAGAGAGGAGGAAGCCAGCTCCCTGCCGAGCAGAGAGCCCGATGTGGGACTCGATCCCAGGAACCCGAGATCATGACCTGAGCCGAAGGCAGAGGCCTAAGCCACTGAGCCACCCAGGTGCCCCCCTCCCCAAGTGATTCTTATACGGAGTGCAGTTTAAGGAGCACTGGGCTAGGCCAGAGGTTTTCAGACTTCAGCACATCTCAGCCACCCAGACGACTTGTTAAAACATGGATGGCTGAGCCCCCGCCCCAGTGTTTCTGACCCAGTAGCTCTGGGGTAGGGCTGAGAATCTGCATTTCCAAGCAGTTGCCGGGTGATACTAATGGAGTCTGGGGACTCCACTTGGAGAACCACTGATCTTCTGAAGACTATCAAGGCCGTGCATCTGGGTAAGAGTCTCACCCGGAAGGTCTCCCGTCAGCCAGGTCCACAGGCCACATAGGACACCACCTCCCGTCGCATCCCATAAGATTTTCCCACTTCTGAGTCCAGTTCCTGGTCTTCGTGGCTTGCCAGAATACGGCCACAGCAGAGACATAATTTCAATATCATGACAGCTTTAGGAAAAATGGGCAAAGTCCTTTTCTTCAATCCCCATTCATTGCAGAGGCATCTGCTTTACAGAGTCTGCATTTCTTGATCCAACAAACACCAATTAAGCACTCACTATGTAGGCACTGGTGATGGAAACACAGAGTTCCTGACCGCAGAGAACCAACTGTACCAGATTCAAATACAGACCTTCTGAGCAACGGTGGCATTGATGGGAATGCCAAGAGGGTCCCGAGGGAGAGGCAGCACTGGAGCTGAGTCTAGAAGGATATAAGGAGTCAGCCCTGGGAGGAGGGAGAAGGAGGGAAGATCAGCCTAAGCCAAGGAACAAAGGGGAGGAAGTTAGCCAGGAGTGGCGGGTCTGGGAATAGGTGTGTTTCTCAGGCCTCCAGTCTGTGGGGGCAGCATCTCTGATACTTAGAGTGATTCATCCAGACCCTGGAGAGGGCCCAGTGGGGAGCACGGAGGTTGCAGAAGTTGGAAGTGGGGAAGTTCCTCAGCTTCCGTGAGATGAGCCAGAAAGAAGACTGTGGAGCCATAAGCCTATGACATTTCATGAACATGACCTTGAACGTCATTTGCAGAGGATCTCTGCTCTGGTTGGGAGGGGGTGAGGATGGGAGGCCAGCAAGCTTTCTGTAGAGACTTTGCTGCTGGCCTCGAGGAAGCTGGGGTCCCCTGATGGGCCTTCAGGAGAAAGTCCTCCAGACTCCCCCACACAATGGGCTGCTTCTAGTCTCTGCCTCCCAAGAGCCAAATTAAACCCATCTTCTAAGTCCAGCTTAAACATATCCTTCCCCAGACGACCTCCCTGTCCCCTCATTGAAAGTGCTTTTCCCCTCTGTCATGTGAACTCCTGTGGCATTCGATCTGCGCCTCCCTCGGCACATATAAGACTCTCCTATGTGCTTGTCATCTCCTTGACTAGACCAAGTTTCTTGAAAGCAAAGGCCATATCTTATTCATTCACCAGATACAGAGCACCCGGCATAATGTCTACCATGTCGTAGGGTCTCAAAAGATGTTGAATAGATGACGGAATGAACTAAGTAATTGAATGAAATGATTTCCCATGGTGGCCTCATTCCCAGAAGGCAGGCTGGCCACCATGTGGTCAGAATGAATATACAGGCAAAGCGTCCTCTTGATTACTGGGTGTGACTCACTGCCAGCCAGCCCCCGGAAGGAATGGGGCCCTTACTTAACCTCCCACATGCCAAAACCCTGAATGGGAAGTTCAAAGCTGTCCAGCCAAAGCACCCAGTATTCAACCAACAGGCGAGGGCTGCAGAGCCCCAGACCCCTCAGAAGCTGAGAGATCACTCGGCGCGTGTTCTGCAGATCATTAGCTCTGTGCACTGGGGACTGCAGGCACTTTGGGAAAATAATTATAATAGGTCAAGGGCTCAGCCAAAACCAAATCAAAATGCAATCATACGGACGGCTGAGGTCAGGAAAGGGATGCCCTAAGCTTTGAAACTCATCAGAGTCATTACAAAAGGAAGGTGGCAGTGAGGAGGGGGAAGGATGAGAGAAGGCCAGCGGCAGCAGGACTCCTGCCCGCTTAGAGCAGAGGATTCTGGGTGGGCGCAGACCAGCGGGGTCAGAGCACATCCCGGCTCCGCCTTCTCCCACAGCCAGGGTGGCGGGCGTGAAGGGTTCTCAACCCTTGTGCTTCCCTCTTCCTTCACACACACACACACACACACACACACACGAACGCCTGCTCACTCCAGTCTCTCTCCTCCTTGAGGCTGCTCAGAAGGGATGGTTCCAAGGGAGATGAGAACCGCAGTGCACCGCTGTGGGTGCTGGGAATGGGGAACCTCTCCTGTTATTCACTCATGAAATTGGGCTACTTCTTTTTTTTTTTTTAAGATTTTATTTATTTATTTGACAGAGATCACAAG